>NC_139333.1:969824-1047324 GCF_056507025.1 Lutjanus erythropterus | reverse complement strand
GTGGCAGAGGATTATTTCTGTCAGTATTTTATTCTGTAGTTGTCTGAGGGACAGGATGTCCACAGTGAAACTTCGTGATGGAGGATAATATCGTTGTTGTATTTTTGTCATGTGTTGAAGCAGTGAAGCTGAAAAAAGATAGCAGTTTTATAATTTCTGTCTTTGTGCTCAAATTAAAGCTCTTTTCATTGGGCAGTGAATAACAGGATCGTCTGTTTTTCTTCTGTGGTGCTGGCGACCTCCTGAGGCTGATGGCCGTCTGATTGTTGAAGGTTTGTCTCTCGGAGCCTGTTTTTGGAGACGAGCGCGGCAGTTCTTGGTTGATGCGTTCAGGCTGTGTCGGTGATTACAGAGACGGTCTCGGCGTGTGCGACCGATGGCTCCATCTCTCTAACTCGTTTTCACACTCTGAGCGCGCTCAGTCCCAGTGAATCATGGTCCGAGCGGCGTGCGATCTGTGACTCACACAGAGGATGCTGGCGAAGCTCATCATTAAAGCACACTCCCTCTCTAATCTGCGGTCATTTCCCACAATTCCTTCTGCAGCAGCTCATTTTCAACAAGTGAAACTAAACAACAGACTAAACTTGAGGTTACGGTTTCAGCTGCTGCTGTTTGTGACTTCGACTCACCTCGTTGTTGTTCAGTGAATTCAAAGTGTCCTCGACAAAATTAGACTTTTCTCCACAGATGCACTGATTGTAGATTGTAACTGACAGAATAAACAAACATTCTAGTAACTTTTCATTAATGCAAAATTAAATTGTATGTTCATAATAAAACCATTAAATAACCTGAACATTTTCTCTAAAAGTACTCAAGTTACCAGAGGTGAGAAATAATGAAGTACAGATACTTCATTACTGTTCTTCAGTAGACTTTTCTGGTATCTGTACTTTACTCGAGTATTTCTTTTTCTGGCAGCTTTTTACTTTTCCTTCCTACATTTAAAGACAAATATCTAAACTTTCTACCCCCCACATTTTCAAAACAGGCTCAATACTTTAGTTTTCATGCACGACGAAAACAACATAAACAAACGACAAGATGAAGACAACATGAAAGACATAACAAGACGAAAACACAGTAAACAATGTAACAAGACAAAAGAGACATTGGAGGATGAAAAAGACGTGAGATGAAAAGAATGTAAAAGACAAACCAAGAGAAGAACAAAGGACAAAACAGGATGAAAATAACGAACAACAAAGAAGCCTCTTCAAATATACTTTGGCTTTTTTTTTGCCAAAGAGTTCAAATTAAATGTTTTGACAATCAATTTCATTATTGGAATGATGAAAATAATGTACATTTCCTATTATCTTCCCCAATATTTATTGTGCATGAGGAAAAGTACAAAGTTTTCCAACTTGACAATATTCAGATATTTGAGGTGTTGAGCAGAATTTAATCTGAGGAGAAGAAGAACAGGAGGAGAACAACTGGAGCAGAACCAGAGGAATACAGGATCAGAACCAGAGGAGAACAGGAGAAGAACCACAGGAATACAGGATCAGAACCAGAGGAGAACAGGAGCAGAACCAGAGGAATACAGGATCAGAACCGGAGGAAAACAGGATCAGAACCAGAGAAGAACAGGAGTAGAACCAGAGGAGAACAGGAGCAGAACCAGAGGAGAACAGGAGCAGAACCAGAGGAGAACAGCAGTGTTTCTGTTGTCCTCATGTTGAAGACAGCGGTGCAGATGGCGTCCTCTCCACCCGCTGACATTCTGCTCCGTTGTCTCAGTAAATAATAGATTTCCAGGCAACGCAGGCAGCCAGGTGACGGTGCAGAGACACAAACATGTCTTCATCCTGTCACTCAGGCCGCCGCTGGAAAATCCTCCCTGAGTGTTTACCTGCTGTCATAAACCAGAGAAAACATCATCATCCTGAGTTTTAGTGTAAAGTTTGTGTTGAGGCTGAGAGAACAGCAGCGGGTGGAGGACGGCAGCGGGTAGAGGACGGCAGCGGGTCGGGTGGAGGACGGCAGCGGGTCGGGTGGAGGACGGCAGCGGGTCGGGTGGAGGACGGCAGCGGGTGGAGGACGGCAGCGGGTAGAGGACGGCAGCGGGTCGGGTGGAGGACGGCAGCGGGTCGGGTGGAGGACGGCAGCGGGTCGGGTGGAGGACGGCAGCGGATGGAGGACGGCAGCGGGTCGGGTGGAGGACGGCAGCGGGTCGGGTGGAGGATGGCAGCGGGTGGAGGACGGCAGCGGGTGGAGGACGGCAGCGGGTCGGGTGGAGGACGGCAGCAGGTGGAGGACAACATCAGAACCTGAGCAGAGAGTGTTGCATTATGCAGGACGGTGTCTCTTCATTACAGCTCATTATAAACCTGCTGAATCCTCCTTTACTCCATAAATACTTTTATCCAACCAACCAACCTGAGCACAAACACTCAAGAGAATCATACAACTAAAACAGAATTAAAGGGACAGTTCATCTCAAAATCAAAAGTACATAGCAAGTGAAGCTGAAAGAGCAAAAAAATACATTTGAAAAAAGTCTCTTTCCAAAAATCATCAACCCACTTACTGAAGATAATCCACCGCAGTTTGATTCTAAAGTAGATCCGATAGATTCTCCTGCAGTTTTTAACTTTAGTCTCTGATATTATTTGAGAAAATAAGACAGTTTATCCAGGGACAAGTAAAGTAAAAGTCGAGAAACAAACATAAATATGAAACCCTGATTTCATTTATTGTCATAAATGACAAAGAAAAGCAGCAGATTCTCATGTTTAAGAAGCTGCAACCAGGAAATATGTGATATTGTACTAATAATCAAAAACAGTAATAAGCAGATAAAAAAACAATATAAACAAAAGGAAATATAAAAAGTAGGATCAATATAAACGAGGAAATAAAAGAAACAAGAATATAAACAAGATGAAATAAAGACATTAGGAACAATATAAACAGACTCCACAGTAGAGTTTACTCTATTTTACAAATGAATTATTGATATTGACTGTCAAAATGATAATATACCTGAGAGAGATATTGATATTACAGATTATTACATTGGAATCATGTTTCCTTGTGAATTATTGGCCAGTGAATGAGTCGTCTTTTCTTTCCTTCCTGCAGATTTTCCTCCACTTTGGTTTAATTTTCCACCAAATTGAGTTTTCTGAGAAGCAGTTTTCCTCCCCCGAGGCCGTTTCTCTGTCGTGTTCTGAACGGCTCAACAGGCGACGGCATAACTGAGACAATAAATCAATACGAGACATCGCAAACAAACAGCACAGCAGCAGCATTCCTGCATGGAGGATGAGGGAACAATATGTTTTTTGGGAGGCTGTGTCTGAAAAAACAAAAAAAGTTGAGCCAGGAACAATATTTTTGACAGAGAGACCTGCAAGTCTCAGCTTCAGGACCACCGCTGGTCAAAAACTGGCAGACCAGGTTGTTTTTGAAATGTAATATGTCAAATTATCAATTTTTTTCCTCAGATTAGTCTGCCTAAACATTTTCAATTGACCAGACACATAATCAAATCTTTTAAAGGCTGAAAGAAAACTACTTTTCTTCCCTCTGTGTCAGTGTAAGTGTACGCTATATTTAGAAAATTTTTCTGACAGGAAACCACCATTAGACAAATATCACTCTACAAACCAACCAAACTCCAGTGACAAAATCAGTTATTTTACTTCACAGAACAGAGAAGTTGTTGATCTACTGCTGCCTACATTTTTTTTAGTTTGTTTGTGTTATTTTGTGACTTCACTGCTGCAAACAGTTCAGAATCACTGAAGTCACACAACAACACAAACACTCTAACATATCGAGGCAGAGGTAGACCAACATGTCCTGTGTTCTGTGAGCTAAAATGACTGATTTTGCCTATGGAGTTTGGTTGAGCAGGACACAGTGATATCTGGCTTAAATTCTGGCAGTTACTTGTTGGAAGAGGCTGTCTGATGACATCAAATGCAAATAAAACAATCCTGAACTATACATATTGGTCCAGATAATATATGATTCATCTCGGGAGGTGCCCACGTCTGTCCTTCTGTCTCTGTGGACAGAAAACAAAATGAAACCGTCTTGGTTCATCTTCCCACTGTTCCAACAATCACCGACTCTGGTTTGGTATAAAATAAACTCTTAATTCACAGAGATGAAAATTGACAGATGTGAAAGTATTCTGCAGAGGAGCGACAGCGAGGTTTGGACATCAGATAAAACGTATCATTCCCCATATGGCTGCTGACTATTGCACATATTATGTTTATTATGTTTTATTTATTATTATTATTATTGTTATTACTTGTATTGTGTGTTTTTTATCTTAACTATGTGCCGAGAACTACCAAACGAAATTTCGTTATATGAAAGTGTAAGGATAATAAAGACACTTGAAAAGGCATGTAGAACCAGAATATTTTCACATCTAACTCAGTGAATTAAGACTTCATCTCAACCAAACCAGAGCTGCTGAGTGTTGGAACAGTGCGAAGACGAAACAAGACGTTTGTGGTGCGTTTTATTTAGCTTCTGTTGGGTTTGAATAAAGATGATGGTGTAAAAATGGCTGTTTTTGTAAATGGAGTTTGGTGAGAGTAAGTAAAAGCTCTGTCTCTGTAAGGAAGAACAATCTGAGCCTGTTAGTAACAAAAACACGAACTTTTACTTGACGTACTTTGACTTAGTTTAGTTTCACAGCTGACGGCTGCAGCGCTCTCCTTTAATACTGGACTGTTGTTCTCTTTAGTACCTCAGACACAAAAACATGAGAAAATACAGTCCAGGGTCAAAAGTAATACTAGTAAATCTATCTGCACAAAGTTGTTTTTTATTTGTTTGTACGTTAATGGGCTGCAGTTTTTATATAAGTATAGTAGTGAAAAGTGTCCGTCCCAGTTTTTCACTTATAGATAATGTCTTTAAATGTCTCATTTTGTCAGTTTTAAACTAAAAGATTTGGTTTAATATGATAAAAAAAACAGAAAATCTGAAAACCTCCATATTTAAGAGGCTGAAAGCAACATTTTCTGCCATTTATGCATGAAAAAAAAAACACTTAAATCATCACTCATAGATCAAAATAGTTGAATTCTTCTTTTTTCCCACTTGCCTGGTTTATTTGTTGAAACCTGCTGTGTGTGTGTGTGTGTGTGTGTGTGACTGTTGGTGTCATCAGCTCCAGCAGGGGGCGAGTTTGTCCTCTCTTCTGTCCTCTGGACTCTCCTGCTGTCCTCTGACTCCAGCAGGACGCTTCAGTAAATAAATATTGTGTCATTTTGCTTTTCTGTGAGTCGAGCTGAAAGCTTTTGAATCTGCAGTGGAAAGTACAAACACACACACACACACACACACACACACACACGCACACACACACACACACACACAGACACACACACACACGCACAGACACACACACACACACACACACACAGACACATCGACCTGCTGATGCAGATAAATACTGTGAGACACCTGATGAGTCATAAAACAGTTTAAGAGGACAGTTTCTGAGCACAGCTGAGACGGTGTCCGTGTGTGTGTGTCAGTGTGAGGAGGAGGGGGTTGTCGATCTTTATCGTTCTGATATTGTGACCGTGTTGTTCCTCCACCTGAGTCAACAGGTACATGTCCATAGACTTCAGACGTCCTGTTTGAGTTTTTTGTCTTATACTTTTATATTTTTATGAACCACACCAAAGCCTGACAAACTTTTGTAAGTCTGTCGTTTTCAGAGGTCAGTTCTTGAAGCTGGTGTGTTGGGGGAAGTGAAAGTGTGCAGCGTCACGGTCTGATGATGATGATGATGATGACGATGATGATGGTGGGGTCAGAGCAGGAACAGCAGGTCTTGTGTGTTGTTCCCAGTATGTGGTGGTCAGTACCAAACAAACATGGCCCATAGAGAAGCGGTGAACCAGTAAACTGCTGCATCAGCATTAAAATATCATTTCATCACACAAAATACAAATAAAATCTCCCCTCTTGTTTTTTCTAGTTATATCTTTTGCTTCTTTTTGTCTCGTCCATCATGTTACATTGTTTTTCTGTTTTCCATCTTGTTTTTTTTTTACGTCTTTTACAGCATCTTTTGCCTCACGACATTTTTTTCTTGTTATACTTTTGTTCTTCTTGTTCAATCTTGTTATGTCTTTTACAGTGGCTTTTGTCTTGTTTATGTCTTTTTTGTGTCTTGTTACGTCTTTTCTTCTTGCATCTTTTTTCATCATATATCTTTTTTGTCTTTTTTAATCGCTCACATTGTTTCCGTCTCGTCCCGTCTGTCCTGTGTGATGTCCTCTGATCGTCTTTTCGATGTCTTATTGTTCCGTCCATTCAGGTTAAAATCAGTCTTGATGTTGAAAGGCGAAATAAAATTAATCATATTCACCTCAAACTCATTAAAACTAAAGTAACAAGTCTGTTTTGAAAATGTGAGGAGGAGAAAGTTTGCGTTCAAATGTCAGAAAAATAAATACTGAAGTAAAGTACAGATACCTGAAATCTCTACTGAACTACAATAACAAGTTCAATAATAAGTATTTGTACTTAGTTACTTCCCACCTCTGGAAAATAGGGTTCAGACTGAGAAATACCAAAGTTTCCCTTTGATAAGAGTTGATTGATCGGTGGTCAGATTGATGGTTCTTTAGTGACAGATGAGGTGATGTGAGGTGAAAAGAGCTGCTGTCATACATGTTCCATACATAGAGTCCAGTACAGGAGGGATTTGTGTGTGCGTCCTGTTTACTCGTACATTTTTCTCAGGCCCGTCGTCGTACACAAACACTCACAAACACTCTCACAGTGGTGTATTAAGCAGCCGTCGTCCCGCGGGGCTAATCATATCAGGGCACAAGTCAAGCAAGTCTTTCTGAACATCCATTAAGCTGCTTCGTTGCACCAAATCCTCCATGAATCACCCCACCGTGAAATATTAGCTCCATAAATTCAGCCTGCCATCTTATTAAGCCTAATCCCTTAAAAAAAACACCACCTCCGCCGCCGCCGCCGCCACCCTCCACCTCTGGAGTGTGTGTCTGCATGATATGAGAGGGCTGCATAAACAAATGTGGAGAGCTGCAGCCGCGCTCACTCCACATCTCCTGATGTTTCACTGCAGACTGAAGAGACGAGGAGAGAAACTGATTATTGTTACTATTCAGTAACTGACCAAACATTTTCTTCAATTAAATGTTTATATAAAATGTCCAGAAATAATGAACAACCACCAAAACCCAAGAAGACATTTAAGAAGGTAGTTTTTTAAAATGTGTGATTCTAGCATATAAAAAATAAAAATAACACCGAAACAAATAAAAAACTAACTAAACATTTTAAAACAATAAAAACCAACTTGAAGTGATGCAAAACTGACCTGAAAACAAAAATTCTAAACAAAATAAAAAAATTCTGAAATAGTCTCCAGCATGAGGTGGTTCTATCACTGGATTTTGGCTCCTGGTTCCCTGCTACTCTGCTTTACAGCTCACCAAGCTAACAGCAAGTAGTGGCTACTTTGGAAACAAGTAAAGCTATCTGTCCATCAGGAAACTGCTTGAACACCTGCAGTGCTGTATCCCTATTGGTCTCTGTGGTCGTGTTTACTAGGAGGGTGTTGAGCCCGGTTCTGTTGCGTGCTAACAGCAGCTAACAGTCAGGGTTAGCTACTCTAGCAAAAAGTAAGCAGCTAAAGCTATCTGTCCATCAGGAAACTCTGTAGTTAAATCAGTGAGCGCTGAAACAGGAGGACATCAGAACACATCCTTTACATAAAATATGATCCACTCTCACCCAAATCAGTGAATAAAGTCATATAGTTGTGTTTTTGTACAGTGACGCCCCCAGAAACACTGCAGTCCGCCGCGGTGGCACCATGTAACAGAAAGGGAGAAAGAGTTTCATTGGAAGCAAATTTAATAACGCCCTCGAGTGCAGGATGAGTCACAGACGGTTTTTAATCATTGTCCAGAAAAAGACAAACTCTGAAATATCATCAAAAATATTGAAGAACACCTGCAAAACAAGTTTCCTGTCACTGTTGGGTCAGATTCTGGACTATAGGCAACTTATAGATCAATAAATACGTGATAAAAAACACTTAACTATCAATTCTGACTTCATCTGAACTTAAACAGACGCGTCACTCTGACTTACTTACCTCATCATACAAATGATTTTCTGAATTGTCTCTTCAGTTGTGACTTTATTTGTAGTTCACAGATCATCAAAACAAGACGGAACAAGAAACATTAATAGAACTGTGAAAAAAAAAACAAATAAAATGAAAGTAAAAAGTACATTTGTTGTGTGAAATCAAACCTCCGATCCATCAGAGTGTTGATGTGTTGATGATCAGTCAGTAAAATGACTCATCTCTTTGTTGTTCTCATGAATTTTTTTTTTTTTTTTTTTTTACCCGCTCTATGAAACACAAATGAAGGCGTCAGATTTCTGATGACGTTCATCCAACACTTCAACACACAGAGATGAATGAATCACTTCAGAAATGAACAAACATTTAAATGATGATCAGAACTATTGTTGATTTATTTTCTGGTCACTGACTAAAGAATTCTCAACTGATAGTTTTCTAATCACAAAAAAATGACAAAATGTCAGACATTTAAAGTAAAAACAACAAAAAACAAACAAACAAACAAAAAAGTACAACACTTCGTGGCTTGGTGATGTCAAAGTGGACAGAACCATCATCATAACGAAAACAGATGTTCTGCAGTAGAACATGTTTAGGAATGGTTTCTGATGAGAGAACCAGCTCTCTACAAACCAACCAGACTCCACTGACAAAATCAGACATTTTACCTCAAGACTGATTTCAACCAAAATGGAATCAAACAGCAACACACTGAAAAGACAGTCTGTGTTTTATCCATCAGTGTGTATCACATACAACAGATGAAGCGAGATGAAAAAGACGTAACTAGACAAGAACAATGTGAAAGATGCAACAAGACAAAAAAAAAGGGCAAAAAAGACATCAAGACAAAAAATACTCAACAAGACAAAAGTGACTTAACGGGACAAAAAAACGAGTAACAAGACCAAAAACTATGTAAAAGATGCATCACGACAAAAGAGACTTAACTGGACAAAAAAGATGTAACGAGACAAAAATCGACAAAACAGACATGAGTTGAAAAACGACGTAAAAGACGTAACAAGACGGAAAACAATGTGAAAAACGTAACAAGACAAAAGAAAACTAAGATGCAACAAGATGAAATGGACAAAAAACTTAAAAGACATAAGATGAAAACAAAATAAAAGATGACGACTGTTCACTTTTATACTTTGAGGACATATCAGAGCCTGTAGTTTTTCACTGTTACTGCAGGAAACCAGTTGAATCAGTACTTTTACTTTTACACAACTGTCAGAACATGTGGTCACCTCCGTCCACCCGTCCGTCTGTCCGGTTCTCTGGTGTGTAATGAGCGTTACTGCCTCACGGGGTCGCTCTTGAGGCCTCCTCTCAGCGTGTTTTACATGCAGCTCTGCTCTGTACTAACCTGTGCTAAAGCGTTAGCCGTGCCCACGCCAGTCAGCTTGTCACTCACCCAGTGGGCGAGCCTGCCAGGCAGCGCTCGGAGGTGCCAGAGCCGGCGGCGGCTGCCAGGAAGGACGGCTCGGCCTCCCCCGTCTGCAGGCTCCTCGCCCGGCCATGAATGCTGCCATTGGTGGACTAATTAACCCGCGGAGAGGCCAACAAGCCGGCTACAGTTCAGCCTCCGACAAATCTCAGAATAAAGCCTTGTTCAAATTAGCAAGGTGAAGTGAGAAGTAGAGGGGAGGGTGGAGCGGGGAGTCAGCTGTCTGCGGTCAGACTCCATCAGCCTGCTGTGAGAGAAGGTTATATTAGTGCAAATTAGTGGTGCAGCGGTGAAGCTGAAGGTAGAGTGACTCTGTGTGTGTGTGTGTGTGTGTGTGTGTGTGTGTGTGTGTGCGTGTGTGTTTAAGTGACAAAATGAAGTCATATTAGTTGAAATCGAAGCTGCGTGACTGTGGCTGATACATAATTATTCATATCTCTGTTTGTTAATGAAGTTTATTTCTCACATGCACAGTTACACACACACTGTAACACACTGAATTAGATTTTTGACTTTTGAACCCAACTCAAACTTTTGAAACAAACTTTAAAAAGTTTTGCCAACCTATGATCTTTAGATTGTTTACTTTCTTCTTTAGATAAACTTGAATCTTTAAGTTTTAGAAACTAAAGATTTTTTTTTTTTTCAAATTGGTCACAGTGAGCTGCAAACCTGATTTTTTTTTATTTTTAACGTTTACTTTCACGTCAGTTAATTTACTCTTCTTTTTTTTTAAATACAGTTTTGAGTTTGAGTTTATCTAAAGAAGAAGAGCAGCTGATGAGCTGCCGTTGGTGGATCCACCTGCTGATCAGCCAATCACAGTGTGTTGAATTTAGTCACTCTGTGACATCATTAAATCCACTTCAGAGATGCGGTGAAACTTGTGGCTTCTTGCAGTTTGCCGGTCTGTAACGTTCTGAATTTTTTAGTAAAAGAAGTGTTGTGCTTCTGTGTGTCCTGTTTCCTCCTGAACCAGAGTCTGGATCAACTCCAGGTTTCTGCCTCTTAAAATACGTCTCCTGTCTTTCACGTTGTCTTAAACATCATTTTCTTCTTGTTATGTGTTCTTTGCCTTGCTACGTCTTTTTTTTTTTTGGTCAGTTTCCGTCTCATGTCTTTTTCATCTGCTCTCCACGTGTTTTCTTACTGTTAGACTAGTTGACTAGTCTAAATTAAAGTTTACGTTTAGTCGACATTGAAATAAGTCAGCAGGAACAACGCTAGTAGCAACCAAAGCGTCTCAGCTGATATAACTTCAGGACTGCACCTGGCTTTTTCAGGACACAAATTAAAACAGACAGCAGTCATAAAATATTGTATAAAACATGAAAGTCTGTATTTGGAGCCACTGGTCAGTTGGCTCAGGTCATTCTAAGGTGATGAAAACATGCTGATGAATATTAGATTCACTTTCTGTCAATAAATCCCCATAAATCTCACACATTGGACCTTTAATATTTAATTAATACACTATATGTTTGAGGTCTTGACGTAGTGATGAAGAGGAAAGGTTAGACTCTTCATCAGTGTGTTGTCTGTTGCAGCCAATCACCTGTCAGTATTAATTGAGGCCTGTGGTCCGTCCCCCCGTCGTGTCCCAGCAGAGACGGCGTCCTCTGACATTAAAGAGGCGGCGTCCGCTCAGGGAGGCGTCGTGACATTCACAGAAATACCAGCGCGGAGAGATGAAGGTGTGATTCAGTGTCAGGTCAGCGGAGACGAGAGGCTCCGTCGATTGTTCTCCTGATGCAGAACGTTCTCCTGAAACACTTCAAACATCACAACCCAACGCTTCACAGCCAGCTTCGACCAAATAATACAGCTTTATTTATGAGGCCGCGCGTTTCACAGACGAACTGAAAAACAGTGTGATTCAAAAAAATCACATAAAACATTAAAACATGAGAACAGAGTGTAACGTTTCTGAGAGAAAAGTTTACATTTGTATTAATTACAATTCTTTAGATGTTATGAAATTATATGTATGTAAAGTACACCTTAAATTAGACGTATACTAACAGTGAAAATGGTGAAGAACCCAGATATTAATGCTGAAAATGCTGAAGAAGAATAGTTAACAGTCAGAAGCCTGCAGAGAGCAGTGACCACCGTCATGGAGTTAATAAATAATCACAGCCTCACATTATCCAATCAGATCCTGTTATCTAAGACACGTGATGGAGCCGAACATCATCAGGAGACAAAGTGGACTGAATGACGTCTGACATGTTGAGGCATCAGGTGGACGAAGCTGTCAGCGTCCCTCCTGTGTGTCTTTGTATCCGTCCTCGGAGGAAGTGGGTGAAGGAGCATCCTTGGAGCCAAGACATCCTCTCAGCGAATCATAATGTACTTTGGACTGATTCAGAGAAAGAGAAGAAAGAGTGAAGGTGACGTGAAGCTGCAGCACTAACAGATGGAGTAAAGCGACAGGAAGGCAGAGATGAATAAGTCAGTGACGAACAGACGGAAAGAAAAGACACGAAGACAGTTGGTGACTTGTTTTGTGCCCTCGCCGTGGCTCTGAGCTGGACAGTCTGCACACCAACATGATGAGAGTTAATCCTCACAGACATCAGAGTTCATCCTTCATACAGATAAAAAGATAAGACTCTTTACTGTAAGCACAGATACTGCAGTAAAAAAAAAAAAGAAACTACAGGCTCTGAAATATAGTCAAAGTGTAAAAGTAAAAAATCATCCTCTTTTTATTTGTCTTCATACTTTATTACATCTTTTTCATCTTTTACATATTTTTTGTTGTTACAGTTTTTCTGTCTTTTACATCTTTCTTCTCTTTTTTTGGGGTTTGTTGTGACTTTTATGTTGTTTTTTGGTTTGTTACATCTCTTACATCTTTTATCACGTATCATGATATCACGTACGTCTTTTTTGTTTTGTTTTTGTTTTTCACGTCATTCTCGTCATGTCACATCTTTTATGTCTTTTTTGCCTCTCTTTAATGTTGTTTTTCATCGTGTTACATCTTTAACGTCTGTCATATTTTGTTATGTCTTGGTAGATTTTTAAATTTCTTGATGTTGGATACATCAGTCAGTCCTTTTTTTAGCTGTTATTGATCCGTCCACTTAGATTGTTACATCAAGACTGATATTTGCATTTTGCAACATAAACTAGCATTAACTTTATTCCTGAGCAAATGCATCACGGGATAATTATGCAAACGAGGGCAATTAGCTCCACATGTCAGTGTCACAAGCCAGAATCCTACAGCATCCATTACACAAGTTATATTACACAAACTACACAACTTTTCCAGACTGAAGTTCAGTTTCAGCCTCATTTAATCTTCAAGAAACATCAAGAAAAAAAGAGCGCTGCTGAAAAAAAATAGAACCTTACATTTCTAGAGTTAGCCTGTTCTGACATCACAGGTCAGATTGATTTATGATAAAGTTTATAGCTGTTGTCAAGCAGCCTGAGGCTCACGTCCTCTGATGTCTTCTCCATGTTCTATAATCAGGCCACTACAGAGGATAAAGGTTCCTCTGAACTGCCGTCAGCGCAAATACAGCACAATATTGTTAAAGATCTAAGAACAGAGACGTTCTCTGGATCATAATGAGGCTCACCGGGCTGTTCTCATGACCACAGTCTCACGGTCGAGTGTGTTCTCGATTCTGTTTCATAACAGACAGGATGTTTTCAGAGGATCCGCAGCAGAGAACCAGTTCTGTCTGACTCCTCTTTGTGCTAACATTAAGTCTAAGTGTATCTTTAGGACTGGTGTGTTTTTGTGTTGGTCGTGTTTGACGTCGGCGTCCTGCCGAGAGCTGTGTCTGAGTGTGCGGAGCTGCTCGCTGGCGGCAGTGAACACTCAACAGATTTCTCCCTGCGGGTTGAGCGATAATCTCATTTCGAGGCCGGCGGGGGGCAAAACATCCGTCTTCACCAGAGAGCGACACCCCCAAAAACCTTCCCGCTGCTGCTGCCTTCATCACCACGCAGAGCGCTGCAGAGCCAATCAGATAAAAGTGAGATGATAAACAGGGTGAAGAGGTTTTCCTCAAGTCAGGCCTCTTTAAAATGACCTCAACCCTGTCCTGATTGATAAATATTTATGAATATGAGAAAAGTGTGTCCTCGTGATATTATTTAAATAACCTGTTAACATTCAAAGTTTGTGGGTGCAGCCCTAAAGTCAACATAATCAGCTGAGCAGAACTTCTGATCTCATGCAAGAACATTTTTATATTCTTGAATTTCTTCTGAACATAATTATGAAGTGTAATTTTTTTTTCAAACTCAAAATATTTTCATACTTGCAGATTAACTGCATGACTGTACGACACGTCAGAACCTCGTAATTCATGTTCAAATCTGAAAGAAAATTGGTGAATGCAACAAGTTCTCCTTCTCCTAGTTCTTAAAAAACAAACAGAAAACTGTTGGCGAATGTAAAATCAGGGCTAAAATCCTGTAATGTGAAGTGTTTTTGGCTTTTGAGTGTCTTTCCTGCATCAAAATACACACAGTGATTGGTTGACTGAAGCTATCTGAGATCAGCATGACTGTCAATCATCAACCACAGAGGCAGTGCATCTGATAACCACTGAAATCGAGGCGTCAGGAACATGATCTGTACCAAACCCTAACTCTAAAACTATATGTTTTAATATATTCTTTTATCTTGGGTTTGCTTTTATGATATTTATAACTCTTTTTTTTAATTCTATTTATTCATGGTGTGACCATGAGTTGAACACTTGCTGCAGCACTTAAAGAAATCATCACTTTGCTTTTCTGTTTTACTTTTTATCTTGCAGTAGTGTGTCAGTTTTGCTTTAGACAAATAAATCCTTTGTAGTACTCGCCCTTTAACTGAAATGCCTAAACCTCAGCCAGCCTTAACCATAGCTGTGTAAGATGAGAAGATAATTAACATAATGTAATGTCATTTGATTTAATTGACTTGCCTCACAGTAAGTGTTCTCCTGATCCTAAACTCATATTCATGGAGTAAACAGAATCGGAGCAGCAGGTCCGTCAGCAGCCTGCAGAGATCTGTTGTGAAGAGAACGTTCTCACCAGCGGAGGAGAAAAATGGAGTTTGATCATCACAGATGTTGATGGACTCAGATATTGAGGCTCCCCGCAGAGCAGTGAATCGTTTTGTTCATCTTCAGTCCGTCCAATGTCCCTGAGGCGAGGAGGAGGGAGGAGACCTCCGGGAGCCAAAGTGAGCGCTCGTTGTACAGATAGCAATTTCACCCCCCTCACAGCGTCGTCTTCAGTTGTCAAGGCGACGGAATATTTTCACCCCACGCTGTCCGAAGGCTGCCATGCCTCCGTCGAATCAAACCGACCCGCCGCTGCATCCAGCATCCTTCAATCCGAGCGTCGGTCAGGTCCGTCTGACATTCAAACCACGTCAGTAACCTTTAACACCACAACACAACTCAGAACCATCAGAGCAGTCGTCCTCCTCTCACACACACACACACACACACACACACACACACACACACACACACACACACACACAAACTGAGAACTGCTGATCACTTGCTGTGATGGTTGCATCATTGTTTCAGTATTTTACGTGGGATTTTTACCTGGAGAATAAAAAGTTTGTGATACTGACACGTTTTGTTCAGGAAGATAATCTTTATGATTTTGAAACTTAAGCACCACGCTGCAGTCACATGACTTCACATCATCAGTCAGTGACGTGTGCAGTCAGCGTGGCGTGGTTTCTATGGTTACGTAGATGCTTTGAACTGGAAGTTTTCAAAGTGTGAGGGAGCTTCTCTCAAAAAACAATCTGTACAAGAATAAAAAAATAAATCTGGAAAAATAAATATTGTAAATATTTAAGTAGTCTGATTTTCTTCCTCCCTTTGCAGATTTTAATTTTTTTTTTTTTTTGGATGTTCCTTTAGTGAGTTTGTGATGAGAATGTGATGATGTCACAAATCTGAAAATGAGCATATGACATCATCCAGCGACTTTTTGGAGCTAAATGTGCATGTTTGTGTTCTTACCATTAATTTGATGGTTTCATTGGTTGTTATTTGTTGTTTAAAAACTAAAATACCCACAAGCCTCAGCTCTTGTTGCTATGGAGAATCACAGCAGTTAGACTGTAACAGACAGTTTGAGTCTCTGTTTGTTGCTTCCTCATGAGATCTTTTGGAGAAAATGCTTGGTGACATTATATTGATGCTGCGTTGACAAGAAGACTGACACCATGTGACGCCTTTAATCTTGTGTTTGTAGAGTTACAGGATTTTATGGTTGTGTAAGAAATTGTTAAAATATCAGATTTCCTAAAGAGAGTTTGATGCAGTTAAGATGAACTCTGATACATTTACTAATTACCTGTTACAAATGAAGACAATAACCTAATCCAAATATCATAATATAATGTAGTAATGTAACTTGATTACTTTCTGTTACCTTTGGATTACCTAAATATAAAATATGGTGAAATTGTTTAGTCTGATATAGTGTGATCATGTCAACCTATTGGACCTATTTTTCAATTAGTGATCAATCTGTGATCAATAATTTTTCCACTAATTGATCAGTTGTTTGGTTCATAAAATGTCAGAAAATGTTGATCAGAGTCCAAGGTGACGTCCTCAAATGTCTTGTTTTGTCCACAACTCGAAGACATTCAGTTTACTGTCAGAGACGAGGAAAGAAACCAGAAAATATTCACATTTAAGAAGCTGGAATCGGAGAATTTGGACTTACTTTAATTAAAAATGACTAAACTAATGCTGTCACTTATTGTAATTGTTCCATTTGTTCAGGCTGCAGCGCCTCATTAAATTTGTATTTGACTCGGTGAACGGACAAACGCTGCGGCCGCATCTGTGATGTTTGATTTGTCAGTTTCCTGCCAACAGAAACCTTCCAAACGCAGCAGCATCGTAGCTGCTTCTGGAAAACCTGTTTCCTGTGCAGCTTTAATGTGTTTTCCTCAGCAGGCACATTAGTGTGGAGTGGAATGGAGGTTGTGTAATGTTGCTCTGCATGATCCTGCATAGAAATTGATCATTTTCTCCTCTGTTTGTCCCTCGCAGAGCCTGGGAACCTCGGGCAGATACGACACCAGGAAAAAGTAAGTCCCGTCTCTGAGCGTCCGTCTGTCGTTTACAGTCCCAGACTTTTCTAAGCACTCATCCTCATCCTCATTTTCATCTTCACTGTCTTCCAGGACTAAAATGCTTTTCTGTTTTCTGCTCTTTTGTCTTTGAAATCTTCACCTGAAACGTTTCCCGGTGCCGTGAGCGACAGGTCGTGATTTAATAAAACTGGAGGCATGACCTCTGCTGCATTCTTCTGAGCCGATGATGTGAGAAACCAGATTATGTCACCGTTCTTATTGTTTCCCATTTTCACTCAATGAAATCAAACAGACAATTTATTTTTAGCTGAGAAAGAAAACCTTGACTGCAGTCGTTGAATTCTAAGTGAGCTCAGAGAAAAGAAGCAGAAAGCTCTTTTCAAACCTGACTTGCTTCATTTTCTCCTCAGTTCAGTTTGTGACAGTACTGAAACAAACTTATTTCTCTGTTTCACACTTACATAAATACATAAAAAAAAAACATGAAGAAAACACAAACACAAAAGTGAAAATTAAAACAATAACAAAAATTAAAGATCACCAACATATATACATATATATATGTATGTATATATATATATATATATATATATATATATTAGATACATGGTGTTGTGAATTTAACAGTCTACAGCACGCAGTCCCACAGACTGGAGATTTTATTTGGGTCACCAAATAAATTAAAGATTATGGAAGAAATTCTTTTTAAAAACTTATCCTGTTAATTCCACCTAAATGCACTAAAAGTCGAGATCAATAAATCCCTGCTGTGACGCCGTCTCTGCTTTGCTTCTACACATTTCAAACTGCTAGAAAACAAATGAGAGCTGCAGACTTCGTGACTAAATCAACTGTAACTAACTAAAACTCTCCATTGATAAAAGATGACGTAGGATTTATCCGTCATCGGGTGGATCAGACGTGTCCACGGTCCTTGACTGGACGAGTTCTGTGTTCCTGGTCTCCTTCAGTCAGCGGCTGGTTTTAGTCGTTGGATGGTTTTGGTTTTGTTTCCACGCAGCTCTAATGGAGCCTCGAGGTCACGAGGATCATTTAAAAAACAGCACAGATAAAAAGATCTTTTATCTATTTCAGTATTTTTTTTAAATGAGCTGCTGCCTCCTCCGTCCTCACTGAACCGCCCAAACTCACAATAACACAACCTGAGCTTCTTTCTGACACTGAATACTGATTCACACTCTCCTCCTGCTGCCTGCTTTGTCTGGATCACATTATGTTTCCTCCTAAATGTGTCTGTCTCGCGCACAATAGCTGCAAATTAACAGCATTTTTAGTAGAAATGTTTCTGCGAGTTGAAGCTGGTGCAAATTCAGCTCTGTCAGGTCTTATTCACTTTCCTGATTTTGGGTTTGAATCGGTTGTGGTTATGATCGGGCATTTATTACAAAAATGATGCATTTATACCACAAACCAATGATTAAAACAAATCCACGTCAGGTGTCCCACCAGATGAACTGAGCTGCAGCAGCTTCTTTTGATTTTCTCTCCACGTGGATGTAAACGTTTCAGCAGCACCAACGTGTCCGATACGTCAGAATCGTTACGCCACTGGTCATCTCAAGTTGTTCAGAAAGGATCACGACAGAGGCGTCTCTGGCTGCAAGTTGTTAAAGGGATAGTAACACAGGTTGTCAAAATTACATATTAAAATGTGAGAGAGAGTAGCACCCAGGAAGAGTGACAAGCTTTAAAGTTTATACTCGATGCACGATGAAATCTTCTGTTATTGGGCCAAATGGATCAGTGATTGTGACGCTCAGAATTATTTATTCACCATTTTAAAGCAACTTCTTTCACAGTGTAGGTCTATGGGAAAAGTCTGCAGTGCATCACCTGATGTTTGTGTATATACTTTAAAGCCCGGCGCTCTTCCTGGGTGCTACTCTCTCTCACATTTTAACATTTAATTTTGCCAACAACACCTGCCTGTCCTGCAAAAGACGAGCCAATCAGAGCTCAGTGGGCGGGGTCACCTCCCTCAGAAAACCAGCTGCAGCTGTGCAGGTTTTTGCAAACAAAAGAAATAACAACCTGATAAAGTGATGTCTCTTTGATCGACGTGACAAACATTAAAATAACTGCTCTGAACTGCTGCTGATTGGTCGGAACAAAACAAACAAACAGCCGTGTCACACGCACAACAAAATGAGTGTGTGTGTGTGTGTGTGTGTGTGCGCGTGTGTGTGTTATCAGCTGTAAAACACTGATCTGAGCGTGCTCAGTTCACCCCACTGAGCTCCAGAGACACAAACTGCTTATTCTGCTCAATGGACCAGACTGATTCATGAAAACACACTAATGCTCACTCTCACTGTGTGTGTGTGTGTGTGTGTGTGTGTGTGTGTGTGTGTGTGTGTGCGTGCGTGTGTGCGTGTGTGCGTGTGTGCGTGCGTGCGTGCGTGTTGTACATCTACGGTCATGTTTTTTTTAAATCTACAATATTTGTATGTGACACGTTGGTGAGGTTTTACTCCACTGAAGCAAAGATGACGTGGGAGGAAGACAATAAATAGATGGTGTGATTTAAAAAGAAGACGAACAGAAGAATCGATCCCCGTCACAGTCAGCTGTTCAGTGCTCAAAAACAAACACGCCTCACCTCCTGTAGAAGTTTATTACAGTCAGTTTACCATCGACAGGCTTGCTGAGCCTCACAGGTGTAACAGTTAAACAATTATTGCATTATTAAAAAATATTAAATTAACCATCAACTATTAGCAAGAAGGTCCTGAGTTTCGATCGTGGCTGGATCAGGGTCTTTCTGTGTGGAGTTTGCATGTTCTCCCCGTGTCTGCGTGGGTTCTCTCCGGGTTCTCCGGCTTCCTCCCACAGTCCAAAGACATGCATGCAGGTTAATTGGTGGTTCTAAATTGCCCGTAGGTGTGAATGTGAGTGTGAGTGGTCGTCTGTCTCTATGTGTCAGTCCTGCGATGAACTGGCGACTTGTCCAGGGTGAACCCCGCCTCCTGCCCAATGTCAGCTGGGATAGACTCCAGCAGCCCGCGACCCTTACGGAATAAGCGGTTACAGAAAATGAATGAATGAATTAATTAATCAGTTTAAGTCATTTCTTAATTTATTCGATTTCTTTCCTCCTCTTTGACAGTAAACTGAATATCTTTGAGTTGTGGACAAAACGAGACATTTGAGGACGTCATCTTGGACTTTGATCAACATTTTCTGACATTTTATGAACCAAACAACTAACTGATCAGTGGAAAAATCATAGCCAGATTGACCACTAGTTGAAAAATAGATCCAAGATCACAAATACTGTACATCAAAAATGACCAGGATGTCCGAGTGTATCTAGTTGCATTTTGCCGTATATAAGCCATCGTGCCTTTCTGGCTATTCTGACCCACAATCCTTTGTGATGCGTGTATGAACAACAGAGTCCAGTTTCAAGATGCAAAGTTCTGAGTGAGTAGTGTGTATTGACTGTCCAATCAGATCACAGCTGAGGAAGTGAACCTGTTTCAGCTGGATGAACTCACACAGCTCAGCATCCTTCAAACCCTCCATCTCTTCACACACACACACACACACACACACACACACACACACACACACACACACTCCTGTAATGATGTGGTCCTCAGTGACTATAGATATGGAACAAGTGTGTGTGTGTGTGTGTGTGTGTGTGTGTGTGTGTGTGTGTGTGTGTGTGTGTGTGTGTGTGTGTGTGTTGTGACTGGATGAGCTGCTGCTCAGTTTGAACCAAACGACGAGTCAGACGCAGCAACAACATGATCTACAAACGATGTGTTCAAGGAACAGAACACTCAGAGCAGAACAATATGTATCCTACTGAGAGAACAGTACACACACACACACACACACACACACACACACACACACACACACACACACACACACACACACACACACATCAGCATATTAGACTTTGTGGGATTTATTGAAGTGGAATTGTTGGAGTGTGTAGACCAGGGCACCACTTTGCACCAACTGTTATATGACACACTCACACTCACGAGCACACACACACTGAGGGGCCCAAGGTAGCCATTAAGAATAATGGCCTCTGGCTACGCGTTGCCATGGCGATTGAAAGGAGGAAAGAAAGGCAGGTTCAACGGAGCTGATGAAGCTGCAGCTCAGTGTTTTCTCTGAGGACGTTTTCATGTCACACGAGAAGCATCAGTTTATATCACAGCTTTATTATTATTTAAATATGTGTTTTCATTTTCACTGCTGCTAACATTACCTTGATGTTTCATATGTTGTCGTTTTCTGTTTGAAGAAAGAGAGAGGTTTGATAAAACATTCGTTAGCATCAGATGTGTTTAACTCCTCTGATTCACTGGTTTGACCACTTCAATTCAAATTAGTCAAACCATTTGGAAAGAGCTGACAGATTTTTCAGTCTTTCAGTGAACATTAGTACTTATATCTGGGTTCTTAGCCGTTCTTTGCATTGATATCTGTGTTCTTAACCATTCTTTTTGTGTGAGGACTGATTGATTCCAGTAGACTTGCGGCGGTTAATCAATTACTCCCTACTTTCTCAAACTGTGGTACAAGTGGTACTTGAGCTCCCTCTAGTGGTTCACTGAGGAATCTATGACGTTTTTAAAATGAAATCAGTTCATTTAAAAACATAATGAAAATACCAAAAATACCAAAATGCTGTTTCAAATGAGAATACCTGAACTATGACACTGCAAAAATGGAATTTCACGTAGTGTGTTCTCTGTGATTAGTTACAGCCTAAACAGTGATGGTAAGATAGTAGCTGAACCTAAGATACTGTGTTTTAATATTTTTTAATAATTGTGGTACCTGATGAGAGTAATATTTTCTGAGGTGGTGTAAAAAGTTTTAGACAGAGTGAGAAACATTTCAACATTTTAACACCTTCCCCAACCAAAGTACTATCAGTACCACTTTATAATAAAGGTCATTAATAAATGGTAATTTGATAGTTTACAGATATTTAAACTTTAGTTATTGTTATTTCACACTTAAAAACAGTGGAATGATCAGTTTATTTATTATTAGTAATGCTGTAATTTACCTTTAAAGTTCACCTCCAGTCATGTTTAGAATAATATAAAATCATCTGCAGGAAGTTAGAAACTTTTTTCCTGCAAAATAAGTTGAAATACCTCGTTAAATGGCCTCCATACGAATATGCAAATACTTCCTGTCCCCTCTACACCCTCACACCCACCGCACCTGCTTCTCCTCTGATTTGCTAGCTAATCATGCTAACTAGCCACATCCAGCTTCTCCTGTGGGCGGGGCATCACTGCTAATGATCTATAGCTCCACCCCCTGGATTAACAGGATTGGTTCTTTAGGTTTCTGACATCATATACCAGCCTGTGTACGACTTGAAGCCACAGAAACAACTCGTCTCTAACAAACGACGGCGGCTCCTGAGGAGGTTAGATCCTGTAATCAGTTATATCAGAACTGGATCTCAGACCACAACAAACCAGATCAGAGTCCGTTTGAAAAGATCAGGTGTTTTGTTGGCGGCAGGGTGAGTGTGAATAATTTAAACATTCAGTCTGTCAAAAGAGCGACTGGATTACAGTCAACCTAAGGCTGGACTGAAGGAGAGTGGGATAAATATAACACCGTAAATCAAAAAAAAAAAAAAAAGCTCAGGCAGTTTGAAACTCTGTTTGAATCTAATAAAAAATGTTTTGCGAGATTAAATCTAAGCTGCAGAGGCTTTTTTACTGTTTTGATCTACTGAAAAAATAATTCAAATCTCTGCGTTTTCATTTCAATATATTTTTTAGTTTTTTCTTCACAGCTGCAGGACTCTTTTTACAGTGTTCTCCAACACACTTTTTCAGAGCTTCCACTGTTCTCCAACTGTCTTATTTTGGAACCTTTGCAGATGTTCTATCAGACCTTTCAAAGCTTTTTCATCTGTTTTGATGGATGGTGTGATATTTGTCTGTGCTGCAGTAACATGCAGACCTACAGTGGTGAGCAACACCCGGCCTCGTGTTTATGGCTGAATGACAAGCTGTGTGTCCGTCTGCTGAATCCATGTGAATGCAGTTTTATTTCCACCAACATCCGTCTTTGTGCCGCCTCATTTGAATGAACCTCCCACCTGTTTGCTCCTCTCCTCCCACCTGAGCACCTGTTGGAGCGCTGCCTGCTGCTCTGCTGTGGAAACACAGCGCATGACGGCGTCTCTTCTCTCTGTGGATCAGCAGTCAGAGTTGTTCTTAACAGCTTTATGAAAATCAGGAAACTCTTATTTAAAATTTTCAGTTTTCAGATGGTGAGAGAAGCAAGACAGGTGTATTTATACAGCAGGTGATTCAAAGTGCTCCACAGGAACATGGATATACATTCAAAATAAGACGTTTACAACATTACAACATTAAAATTGCATTTAACATTGCATTTCAAAGACAATGAAAGAGAGTCAACAAATATAAAAGAGTAGTTACAGATTACTTTAAGAAGAAGTCGTGTATCTGCTTTATTGTAAAGCTGCAGTAAACAGTCATGTTTTCAGGCCTGGTTTAAATGAGTCGACAGTTTCAGGTGTTCAGGAAGTTTGTTACACAGGTGAGGAGCAGAGAAACTAAAAGCTGCTTCACTTCACCTGGTTTTGATCCTGTGAACACTGAGCGAACCTGCTGCAGACGACCTGAAGGGTCTGAGTGATCCGTAAAGTGAATCAGAGAATATTTAGGCCTGACATCATTTAGTGCTTTATAAACTATTAAGAGGGTTTGAACAGTGCAGAGATTTAAAGTCAGTGAGGACGAGCTGCAGCTCCTGACGCTTAACCTCACGGTCTCTGAGGGTTCAGGTCTGTCAAAGAGCTCGTCAGGAAGAAAACTGCTGATCACACACACACACACACACACACACACACACACATGCACACTAACAGGTAGTTGAGTGTGTGTGTGTGTGTGTGTGAAGTTTGAAGTTGCGGTTCGATGTGAGACGAGGGGATGTTTAAGAGGGATCGAAGGTGTGTGAGGACTGTAATGGAAACCTGAACTAACCTGCACAACACACACACACACACACACACACACACACACACACACACACACACACACACACACACAGAGCTGGAACAATCAGTTCAGCTCGGAGTAGAATCAGTCGTGACTGGAAGTTTTCTGACTCATCGGCTCATGAGAGGATCTTTCTCTCTCTCCTGCCCCCCCCCCCCCCTACCCCCCACCGCCCGTCTCGTTTTTTTTTCTCCATCTCTAAACTCCCTCCTCTGTCTCCCCTGTTCTCCATGTCTGTCTCCTCCTCTCTGGATCACAGGTGATTCTAAGTCCTTGACCTGGGATACAGGACCTGGTCAGTTTGTTTTTCTTTTTCACATTTTTATTATTTTACCTTATTTTACCGCGACCTTTCCCATCAGCATCCAACACATAAATAACTTCATATGTAGAAGTTCAGATGTAGAAGTTCAGATGTAGAAGTTCAGATGTAGAAGCTCAGATGTAGAAGTATTCATTGGTCGTCTCTACAGTAAAACACCTGTTCATCAGTTTACCTCTGGATCACAGAACAAACCAGTTTATTACAACCTTCATCTCATTTTCAGACGTCAGTATCTGCCAGACAGCAGCTTAATCTCAGCGAGGCGTCACTTTAATGATTCCTCTGTCACTTCTCAGTTTAACCTACTTAAAGGATAACTCCACTTAATTACACCTTCTGTCTCTACTTCAGTAAGAGCAGAAATCAGAGGATCTCAGATGTTAGTTATGATTACTGGTAGAAATTATGGTTAAACCTACAAAGTTTGAATCCTTAAATCCCGCTGAAGAAAGTCTCACTGAACAGTCTGTTACGTTGTGGTTTCATGTCAGTCATCTACGATCTCAAAAATACTCTCTTCATACTTAAAGATTATTTCCATTATCAGTCAGAGGTGAGAAGTAACCAAGTAAAAATACTTAGTAACCGTACTTTAGTAGGTTGTTCAGGTATCTGTACTTTACTTGAGTATTTATTTTCCTGACTTTTTACTTTTACTCCCTATGTTTGAATACAAATGAAAAAGACGTAACAACATAGAAGACAAAACAAGACGTAACAAGACAAAAAATGTAACAAGACAATAAGACGTAACAAAATGTAGCAAGACACAAAAAACCATAAGGAGACTAAAAACTATGTAAAAGACGTAACAAACAGAGGACAACTTTTTATTTTTATACTCTGAGGACATTTCAGAGGCTGAACTTTTTCATTTTTCCTGCAGTAAACAAGTTGAATCAGTACTTTTTCTCAAGTATCTGTACTTGTACTTCAGTAAAGACTGAGAGGACTCTTGACACTTATGTTATAGATTAATCTGCCAGTTATTTTCACAGTTAACCAGTTAATCATTTAGTCTATTAAAGGTCAGAAACTGTGAATAATGCTCATCACAATTTCACAGAACCAAAGTGATGTCTTCAGATGTCTTCTTTTGTCCAACCAACAATCCAGAACCCAAAGAAAATTAATCAGCAACTGTTTTCATTATCAATAAGTCTTTTTTCAAGCAACATTTCTCTACTGTGAGCTTTTTTTATATATGTTTGTAAATTGGACATATTTGGGGTTTGGAGTGTTGATGGACAAAACATTGACAGACTCTTTTCTGAACAATTAATCAATTAATCTAAAAACTAATCAGCAGATTAATTGTAAAGAAAGTAACGGTCAGTTGTATCTCTAGCTGACACTGATGTGGATTATTCTTCTTTGTGTTCTGAGGTGTGTTAACTTGTTGTTCGCTCCCCTCAGGCTTCATGTGGCAGATCCTCACATTATGTGAATCTCTGCTTTTCTGCCAGCAGCTCTCTAACCAGCTAAACCATCTCTTAACTCCCCTGTTCGCCTTTTATTTTCTGCATTGTGTGAAAAGCTGCACTTTTAAAAGCTTTGTTGTTTCTTGCTGCGGGCACTTAAGCTGCACCGGTGAGACAATGAAACACAATTCACAATCTCCCACCGGAGCTACAGATCCTTCAGTGTGAAGGCTGAACAGATGCACAGATGAGCTTTACAACGCCGGAACATCATCACAACAGGCGCTTTTAAATAATAAAAACAGAACGTAATGATTAGGCAAAACTTTTCAGCCTATATTCAGTCTAACACAGTAAAAAGACAAGATATTTCATGTTCAGACTGATGAACTGGTTTTTTTTTTGTTAAAATACAGTCACATTGTTGGTTCAGGAGCAACAGAACACTGAAAGTTGCTGAACGTTCCACAAACAGCTGTTTGGAACGTTCCACAGGTAAACAGGTGAGCTGGTAACAGCTGACCGGATCATGATCGGGTATTAAAGGGGCGTCCTGGAAAGACTCAGTGGTTCTCCAGCATGGATGGGGTAAGATTCACCACTCTGTGAAAAACTGCAAACAGTCCAACAGTTTAGGAACGTTTGTCAACACAAACCTGCAGGAATTTAAAGATTTCACATCTACAATCCATAATATCATGAAAAGATTCAGAGAATCCAGAGAAATCTCTGCAGGTAAGGAGGAAGACTCAAAAACAGCACTGACTGTCTGTGACCTTTGACCCCTCAGGCAGCGCTGCATTAAAAACCCTCATCATTGTATAAAGGACACTACATGGACTCAGGGACACTTTGGAAAACCGTTGTCAGTAAACACAGTTTGTCTCTTCTGTTCAGACTCTACCATGCAAAGACAAAGACACATATCAACAACATCCAGAAACACTGCAGACTTCTCTGGACCAGAGCTCATCTGAGATGGACGGACGCAAAGAGGAAGTGTCCTGTGGTCTGACCAGTCCACATTTCAGATTGTTTTCACTAATCATGGACGTCGTGTCCTCCGGGCTGAAGAGGAAAAGGACCATCCAGATTGTTCCCAGCACTGACTTCAACAGACAGCAGCTGTGATGGTATGGACGGATTCAGAGAGACACATGCTGCCATCACTGACGTCTTCTTCAGAGACGTCCCTGATTATTTCAGAGAGACGATGCTGAGACGCATTGTGGACGTGTTCCAACAGTTCCAACAGAAAAAAAATGTCTGCCTCTAGTTTTAATCCCATTTAGCTCATAAATGTAGTTTAGTTTAGTTGAGACAGACCCTTCAAACTGGAGCTGATGAATTCAGAGTTTGCATTTCAGCCAATGAGCTCCACCTCTTTGGTTTTCCACATGGACTGTGGAGAACAAACAAAGACACCTAAATGTGATTGGTCAATACAACTCAAACTATAAACATACCTTGCCTGCTGAGTCTGCATTTATATGCAGGTATTTATATATTATGTCAGAGATGAAGTGCTTTAATATCAAGTCTTTGAACCTAACTGACAAGAAGCTTTTCAGATTTACCGAACAGTCCCTGCTGGTGTTTGGTTTCTGTGGTGTGATGAATCAGATCACTCACCAGCAGCACTTCTCTTTAAAGTTCAGGGAACTAAAAATACCTGTCTTAAAAGACTGTTGACTGGAGGAGACAGAAGACAAACTCTTTACCTGCACAAACTTGTTGCTTTTCTTTAAGAGCATCCTGAACACATCCTCATCCTGATCCATCCATTTATCGAACTGTATTTCAGCCTTTAAGTTAAAATACATAAACACTGAAAACAGAAATGTGTTACAGTTCAGTACGATGTGAAGCTCTCTGTGAATGACTGGTTGTTAGTTTTCTTCTTTGCACTCGAGTCATTTTTGTGACAGTCACATTGAAGTGAAGAGTGCTGACAGTTTGGGACACATTAGCGGGTTTTCAGACTCAACCGAGCAGCTTTCTTCAGTTTGTGCTGCAGCTCTGTGGTTTGTTTACCTTGCAAGGCAGCTGGATTCATTGGATCACGTGAGAATCCATCTTACCAAGTTATCCGGTTGCGTCCGCACCAAAGTGGTGCAGCCAGTCAGCATCCAAGGAGGGACTGCTGGCAGCTCTGAGCGTGGTTTTAGTTGTGACGACAGCGAGAAGCATCCATGGAAACGAACAATCAGTCATGGCTCCTGAAGAGGTTAGTGTAGATACTGTGACATCACCAGTTATATCAGAACTGGAGAGAATATCTTCATTGAAAGAAGAGCGAAGAACGACACTGAAGGTTTACAACATGTCACAAGATCAAAGTGTTGTCTTTGCACAGTTGTCTCAGTTGTCTTTGGACAGAAACAGTCAGTAGAAATGTCCATCAGAGGACGACTGTGTACTTCTATACTCTGAGGACATTCTGTCTGAACTTTTTCACTTTTTTTCACAGTAAACTAGATGAATCAGTACTTTTACTCAGGTATCTGAACTTGAACTGCAGTAAAGAACATGTGGACTGCTCTCTGGTCAGTGACGGAGCATCTGGTGTGAACAGCTGACAGGTACAGCGACAAACGAGGTCAAAGTTCGAACTGATTTAAAACACGAAGCTGTGTTCGGTGCCCGAAGTGTGTCTGCCTTGAGAGCTTCAGCTGTGATGCTGCTGCGACCCGCAGGTCTGTCGGAAGCCACCTGCCCGTGAGCTGCGGCGGCGCCATGGTCAGCGGTGTTCCCATGAGCTGCGGCAAGCTGAGAGAGTGCAGGATAACAGTCTCCGTGTGACACCCAGGGAGGTGCTAATGCGGCATTTCTTTGATCGATACGAGTCATTTCCTCACTGTCACACACTCCCCGAGGCGCTGCTGGAAAACTCCCACACACTCATAAACTCTCTCTCACACACACACACACACACACACACACACACACACACACACACACACACACACAGACACACACACACACACACACACGCACTGTACAGCCCATTAAAGTGTGTGTATACTGTTGCTATACTGCTGAATCGTGACTTCACACGTTGACGTGATGAGTCATTACGAGCACCGAGACGACAATATCCAAACACACAGAAGGTGTGTGTGTGTGTGTTTGTTCTGGAACATTTCACTCTGTAATGTGTTTATCAGTTTTATTTTACAGATCACACACACACACACACACACACACACACACACACACACACACACACAGAGTGTTTGACTGACTCATCCCAGTGAGCTGGTAATGACCTACACACACACACACACACACACACACACACACACACACACACACACACGGCTCACGGCTTCTGTTCAGCAGCTCACATGTTGTTGTAAACGTCCCACAGATATTTTATTTCCAAGGTATCAGAAGGTCCCACGAGGTCATTGAATGTACCGCACGTCTTTATATGCGGACACTGTCTCATAGATACGGACAGATGACACTTCCATCACGTGGACCCTTCAGCCATGTGAACACAGAGAGCATATCTGGACCCAACATGACTTTTTAGCACATCGGCAGCCTTTATTCAACTTCAGCTCTTCTCGAGTTTCATTTTTTCACTGAAAGTTAAAGGACTCATTACAGATTAAAGGGTTAAAGGACAATTTTCTGTTTTGTGAAGGTGCATTTATTAAATAAACATTATTCACCTTAAATATCAATGAAACTAACGGTTTCAAGTTATTATTTTTATTTATATTATATAGCAGAGATTGTTTCATCATAGAGTTGCAGATAAGAAGAAAATGTTTGAGGAGGTAAACTTTCTCCACTGACGGTGACGATGGACATGAAACTCTTCAATCATCATCATCGGCTGTCCATTAATAAATCTTATTTACTGAAGAGCTCTCAAAGCAGCCAAGATATGTATTTAATATTTTGAATGTTTGACCTTGTGCTGCAGTTTCTTCAGACTCATGATGTGTTTTACTGAAATGTCTGTGGGTCATCTGACTCAGACATGACAACATGTAAACTTGCAGAACATTTACAGAAGAGATTGTCGACAGTGGATTTAAACAGAAGAAGAACCTGCTGAGACGTTCAGCCGTGCCGACTCTCTCTGAGCTCTTTATTCTCTCGTTTGTTCAGTGAACAGATAGAACACACAGATATGTAAATGCCTTCACAGTGAGCTGGAACCTGCAGAATCCTTCCAGAGTCTCTGTCTTCTATCTTCTGTCTTCTGCCCCCCCCCCCCCGCCTCTCTTCTTCACCTGTTGCTCTTCAATGGGAACCATGGAAACAGCGCGATCCTGAGGCAGCCGTGAGCCAATGAGCTGCGGCTCGGCTCGTCTCCTCAGCAGCGGCCGGCGGGATGCTGCCACACTCATTGTTTTGGAGTTGATTGTGATGTCACAACGTTGGCGTTCTTTCACTCAGGGAGGTTCTGCCCTCCACCAGCACTGTTTATGGTTTTTTTAGTGTGTTTCTCCACAGTACAATATTTCCACCCAAAATACTGCAGTGCTGCACTGATTTTTTTTTTTACCCTACACCTACAGTTCAAGTGTACACAATATTTAGAATATTTCCACCACTTTAAGCTTCTGTCAGACTGACTTTTCTGTCACAAAACCAGTTATATAAGACAAATATCACGCTCTACAAACTAACCAAACCTCCATTGATAAAATCACTGATTGTATCTCACAGAACACAGGAGTTGTGGATCTACTGCAGCCTCCATCTGTTTGTTTGCTTGTGTTATTATGTAACTTCAGTGCAATCAGATTAACCCTTTGAAACATTAAAGTCACATAAAAACACAAACACACTAACAGATGGAGGCAGCAGTTGATCAACAACTCCTGTTTTCTGTGAGCTAAAATTACTGATTTTATCAATGGAGTTTGGTTGGTTTTAAAAAAGCAATATTTATTTTACATAACGGTGGTTTCCCGTCAGAAAAGTCATTTGAAAGTGAATTACTGAACTGTTTTTTAAAAGTTGAAGCTCTGTGTTTGTGAGGTGATTTTCGAGACTGACATTTTCAGCAGGAACCAGCGAGTTTGGAGCTCTGACAGGAAGTTAGAGAGATGGCCGAACATGTCGATGCTTGAGTCTGATCATGAGATTTGATGACAAAAAGATAAATATAAGCCAGCTGATTGTCCTCTCAGTGATTCGGTTACACATCACATGATTGTCGTGGTCCGTGTTCTTGAGTATTTGAAGTGAGTTCTAGATCACACCGTGACGGATGGCGTTTACAGGCACTTCTCGTACTTTGAGTCTCAGCACTGTCTTTTCAGTTGAAACTTAAAGATGGTGGAGAGGAGCCAGCAGCAGCTCCTTTGCTCTCTGAGTGGTGCAAATAACAGTTATTACCCACAAGCTGTCAGCCTCAGAGGCGGGGGGGGGGCACTTCCACTGAAACTGGGTCAGTCAGACATGATAGATTCAGCTGTGTTTACAAATCCAAACAGTTTGGACAAATGACACCAGGAACAGCTGACCGGGTGTGTCTTTGTGGGATGAATGACAATGAAAGACAAAAACTAAGTCCAAAAAAGTTTTGACAGGATCCTGTTTCTCTCTGTGATCCATCATCTTTTCTTCTAACACTCAGTCAGTGTTTGTGAACTGAGACACTAACTGTTGAAGTTTTAAAGGTCAATTCTGTCTCATTCTTTCTTGATATTCGTCTTCAGCTGCTCAACAGTCCACAGTCTCTGTTGTCATATTTTGTGCTTCATAATGCACCACACATTTTCAATGGGAGACACGTCTGGACTGCAGGTCCAGGTCTGGACTGCAGGTCCAGGTCAGTCTAGGACCTGAACTCTTTTACTACGAAGACACGCTGTTGGAACACGTCCACAATGTGTCTCAGCATCGTCTCTCTGAAATAATCAGGGACGTCTCTGAAGAAGATGTCGGTGATGGCAGCATATGTCTCTCTGAATCCCTCCATACCATCACAGCTGCTGTCTGCTGAAGTCAGTGCTGGGAACAATCAATCAACTAATTTATTAATAGAGAAAACAGAGTGATCGATAATGAAACTCATTGTCACAGAAATGACTTGAAAAGTAGGTCCAAACATGAGCAGGACACAGACGTACGTCTGTTCTTTCAGCCTAAATGCATTTATTTAAGTATTTAATGTGTGTATGCATGCATCAGTGTAGTAACAATGGTCATAAACGCTCCTTAATACACAAATGAACTCTATCCAGGATTTATTGATAAGGTCAGTTGTGAACTGGGTCACGGTGGTTTGTCATTTTTAAAAAGTGGGTCCCAGAAAAGCAGTTTGAGAAACACTGGTTTTGAACAGATATGTTGGTCAAAACACGGCTGTTTGGTAACATGTTCTGTTGTTGTTGCATTAATTGTATTGTGTTTTGGTGGAACTGCTCCTTTAAGCCTCTGTGTTGAGCCCGTGTGTGTGTGTGTGTGTGTGTGTGTGTGTGTGTGTGTGTGTGTTGGAGGTCAGTGAGGTTGGTACTTTTCCACGGCTGCTGCAGAGCAGTAAAGACGAGGCGGAGCAGGTGGAAACGTTCAGTCGTTCAGAGAGACCTGAGAATCCAGCAGCAGCCTCACGTTCACAGTTTGACCTTTGACACGTGACAGAAACTCTCTGCTGCATCGACGTCTCCACAAAACACTGTAAAACTCTAAATTCTCTGTAGAGACTGAGAGTTTGAAAACATGACCAACTGATACATGATGATGATGATGATGATGATGATGACGACGATGATGATGGATTAATTAGAGCTGCACAGTTTATTGAGATTTTATCAAAATCACTACATGACTTTCTCCAATGTTCAGATCACATGAGGTGCATTATTGCAAAATGAGCCTTTGGACTGAATGAACGTGGTGAGACGTTCTGTCCTACACGAGAAGAAGAATAAAGGTGTAAAAAATGATCATGACCTCTAATATCACAAATCATATCAAAATTGCAATGTCAGTTAAAATAATCACAATAAGATAGTTTTTTAAAATCTTCAGCTCTAACTGACCAACGGCTTTTTAAATAATGGAGGATAAAATCTGCTGTATTTCTCTGAATCAAAGGGTAACTTCTGTATTTTGGTTCCCAACCTGGGGTCTGGGCCCCCTCAGAGGGGCACCAGAAGTCACAGGGGGTCCCCAAGACTTTGTCTGTTCTGAGGTCCTAAAATTCAGGTTTGCACATGTCGACTAAAATCACAGTTCCAGGGTTTGTACACGTTTTACAGAGTCACTTTTTAAGAATTTTCAGTCTGTTGCAGCTCCTGGTTTCACCTCCTCTTCACATGAAATAAGATGTTATTGTGCTTTTTTTTTGTGACAGAGTGATCTAGATGGTACACGCTGATGTTGACGTCATTATGATGAATTCTGTAGGAGGAGTTTGTTAAAATACAATATATGGAAAACATCAAAAATGACCACGAGATTCAGAATGGCCGACTTCCTGTTGGGTCCAAGAGTCTTTTTTGTATGCTTTGACATGACACATATGTGTCATCGAGCACGTTTAGCCGCTCAAATAATGTGACTGAAGAGGACGAAAAAAACCTGACCTCACACCATTCAGTGCTTGAGCCCTAAAAATATGAATGAAAGTGAAAAATAATTGATTATCATTTCATGACTTTCGTCGTCAGCCTCTGTCTCTCTGCAGGGATGATTATTCTGCAGATGAATTACTGCAACATCCTGAATTTTATTACATTCTTATGACATTTTTTATTTCTCAAAACCACATATTTATTTATTTACGTATTATTTATGTTTTTCCTGCAGTGACTGTTTCCTCCGGAGCATCAGTGAATTTAATCTCTCTCTCTCTGCATCACTCACTTCCTCACACTGTTACCTCCCCTCACTCACCCTTTTTGTTCTCAGCCCTTTCAAGCCGCTGCCCCTCCTCCATCATGGTTTACACTGTGTGTGTGTGTGTGTGTGTGTGTGTGTGTGTGTGTGTGTGTGTGTGTGTGTGTGTGTGTCACAGGGCACACTACCCCCCACATGTGCACCCTCCAGCCTCGCTATCCTCTCAAACATCCCTATCTCATTATTTCTCTTCCTTTCTCTCTCTCTCTCTCTCCCTCTCTCTCTCTCTCTGTGCTCTCGCTCTCTGCTGTGTGTGTGTTTCCACTTGTGCGAGTGTGTGTGTGTGTGTTTGCCGATGTGTCGCGATGTGTCCGCTGGTGAACAGGTGTTCAGTACAGTCAGTCGGAGCCGGAGCTCCTCAGTAGGGAGCAGATAGAGACACACACACTCACACACACACACACACACACACACACACACACTCACACACACACACTCTCAGACTGGTGTATCCAGGTCGGAGCATCACATCTGGGGGCTGCCGGAGTCTCTGCTCCCGTCTGGAGATGATCCAGAGCTCCAGAGAGCCGGAGGCAGCAGGCAGGCGTCAGGCGGAGGAGAGTCAGAGGCTGGATTGATCTGCTGCTGATCACGAGCCTCACGCTCATTTACCTTCACTTTTTATAGTGAGTATGATTAACGCCAGGATTTTCAATCTGAGGCACAGTGACAGAAATAGTGACAGATTTTCACTTTAAAAGCCATAGAAATATTGACAGAAAAGGGGCGGATTTTGACCTTAAAATGTAAAGATGTAGTGACGGATTTTAACGTAACAATCTAAAAAAAATAGCCTGGATTTTCACTTGAAAAAATCTACAGAAATACTTACAATACTTATAAATACTAAATATTTGCTTTAAAATCTGTGGGAATAGTGATGGATTTTTACTTTTAAAGTTGAAGAAATAATGATGGATTCACTTTAAAAGCTGTAGAAATAGTGACAGACCATAAAAATATTGATGGAAAAAAGTTACGGATTTTCTCTTTAAAACCTATAGCAGTTTTTTTTTTTATTTTACTTTGACTTTGAGGCAAGTTCTGTGGCTCGGTTTTCACCTGACAGGTGTCTCATCTGGTCTGGTGGTTGCAAAGCAGAGCAGATCCTGATTTGTGTTCTGGTGCAGGACCATCGACCAGTTCAGGGACACTGGGATCTGGTTTAAGGCGTGCTGGACCGCCGGGAGCCAGGCTGTCGTCTCCTCTTTGTTGAATTTTGCTGCAGTCCTGCCTGCAGCCGCGTCCTTCGGTCCCTGCTCTTCTCTTCGGCAAAGGAAAATAAATTTAATCTGGCATAAGATTTGTTTCTCAGATTGTCTGTGAGCTTCACAGCGACGTTGTGACAGCAGTGAGGGGTTTGTTCGTCACGATGCTGTGAAGAGTCTCTGTGACAGTTTGACACGATGGAGCGTGAAGGAGATTCTTCTTAAGAGATTCTGCTTACAGGCTGCATCTGTTTCTGTTTCGTGGTGATTGTTGGATTTTTGGACTGTGAACACGGAGAAAAAGACAGAAGGTGTGAGAACTTTCTGAACATCCTCTTCTTCCTCTTTTGGATCTGTTCTCGTGTGATTTCACCTGGAAACACCTGCCGAGGACTTTCTCTCTCTGTTCCTTCTGTGTGGATTTTTCCTGCTGTGGATTTACAGTCCTCAGGTTCTTATGCAACACTCTCTTCTTCTTCTCTCTCTGTGTGTGTGTGTGTGTGTGTATGTGTGTGTGTGTGTGTGTGTGTGTGTGTGTGTGTGTGTGTGTCAGGTCAGACAGTAGAATCTCTCGCTTGGCCCAGAGGTGGAACCAGAGGCCAGCAGGAGATGCTCTGAAGCCCCTGTTTTACACGGGAATCCCCCGATCCTCACTCAGCCTGGACAGGTGAGGACACACACACACACACACACACACACACAGGTGTATCAGGTGTCCTGATACATGAAATTAGTTGATGATGGCGTGTGTTTAAGTCGCAAATATTCAGCAGTTCAGGTTGTTTTTTCATGAAGCTGCAGCTCTGATTCAAATCACTGACTGGCTTCTTCACCATAGCAACAGCAGCTGAGGCTCATGGGTATCGTAGTGTTTAGTGTGGCCACCGAAGTGGCAGTAAAAACATGATTTCTCAGACAAAATTCGACTGCTGACAGAACCTGGAGCATCAGGGCTGTTGCCATGGTTACCTGCAGTTTAAAGGGGTAGTGTGGTCGGTGGTTTAATCGATGCCATACTTAGAGCACCACTTTACCTTTCTGGCAGACAGAGTTTTCTGACAGGAAACCACTGTTACAGAAGACAAATATCACCGTCAGCTCCTGTGTTCTGTGAGGTAACATCACTGATTTCAGCCATGGAGTTTGTTTGGTTTGCAGAGAGTGAAGACTTTAATACACCTTGAGCTCTGATTCAGAAAGGAGACTGAACTGTTGACCAAAACTGATTTTGATGTGAGCACATATATGAATATAATACCTGACAGTCAGTCCCAGGTGAGCATTCTCTCTTGAAATGATGTGTAATCCTCACAAATGTTTGCGCGTGTTCTTCTGTTGTTTATGTGCCTGCTGCTCTCTGTAGTTTTCTATCAATCAAAAAGGAGGAAATGGAGCCTTGGGACTATTTTCAACATCAAATTAATCCACATTTGGTCCTCCCTTCCTGTAACCAACCAAATCTTTCAAACTCTAGTTTTTAGACTGCAAACTTCATGTCAACATTGTGCTCACGTGACGGCAGCGTTCGCGCCACGTGTCTGTAAAGGCTCTGTTTTGTGCGCACATTTCAATGCGTCCAGCAGCAAATGAGCAGCCAAACTTCCTCGACGGTCTGCAGTTTTCCTTTGACATGTGTGAATATCAAACCTGATCCATTTTCCACCAACACGATGTGTGAAGTTTAGCAGTTGTCTTGTGGCAGTAAATGTACAGTTTGTTCATGAAAACACTGCAGAAAAAGTTGAAGAAGTTCCCGTGTCTTTGTTGTCTCTGGCTGCGGAGCAATGCTCTGCTCTGTTTCTACAGAAGCCCAGAATGGACAAAGAAAATACCAGCTCTAGATACAGACTTTTGCGCTTTTTTCTAAGTTTCCACCGTAGTTTCTCTTAAACACATTGTAATTTTCATCCATCATCACTGCAACTTGTAAAGTTATAAAAGTTAGATTGTAAAATTATTTCTACATTCTCCAGTTGTAAATATGTGTAGTATGTGTGTACTAAATAAATTTAATACATTTTTGGTCTTTTCCTTCAGCACATTTTCCTTTAGCGTTTTACTCCGAGGCTAGTAAAGAGTCTCTGTAGGCTAACTATAGATTACAAATCAGAAAATTCTCAGAGCAACATAGATAAATCAACAGACTTTTGGGAAGTGAAAATGGCTCTTTTGAGAGTAAAATGCTGTAGACCGCTGCCTTAAACCTGAACCACTGACCTGAAAAATGGACAAGCTGTCCTCAGCTATAACAGCCAGATGTGCTTCTGTGTAAATTGTCAGTCCTCTGTCATTATCTCTGATGTCTTTTTCTCTCACAGCGGTTTGACATTTTCTGTCTCTGCAGATCGTCTCCGTTCACACACGCCGTGCAGGTTGAAATGGTTATTAGTGTGTGTAATGATTCCTCCTGCCTGTTCTGTGCGTGCAGTGATCTCTGCCTGAAACACGACGACACCGGACAAAAATCAGCGTAGAAAAACATTTTAGAGCAGCTGAAGAATCTGAATTAGACAAATTTAGGGCAACACAACCACTTTGTTTCCACAGACGAGGTGTCTTATATCACAGCGCTGTACTGCATTTTTTATTAACATTTTTACTGAACGTATCTGCAAAATATCTTCACTGAAAATACTTCATTAGCATGATTAGACGTCTTTATGGTTGTGTCCAGTCACTCAGAGGACTCGGAGTCCCTGGATACAGACGCATAAATATAATCAGCAGCCAAATTGATATGAAAGAGGAGTGTAAACGCAGGTGTTACACCTGAGAAAGAGTTTTCAGTCTCTCTTTAACCTGGCTAGATCACCATGGTAACTGATGCTGACCTCATCACCTGGTCGGGAGCAGGGTAAATTAGAAAATTGATCAGTTCCATTCATTTGACTTCGATTTTTTCCAAAACTTCCGTGATGTCCACGTCTCTGTCATCATGGGACAGTGTCAAACCGACAGCATCGTGTTTACAGCTGCTGTTTGAAGTTTAACTGTTTCACATGCAGTTATGTATGTTAGAAATAAACGGCACATTCAGTCCATCAGCAGTTCTTCTTCTCCTGCTTTATTTGCAGCAAAAGTGTTTTTGGGTTAGGTCCCACTGATTGTTACCACGGTAACATGGGTCTTAAGGCATCGAACTCTTTTGGTTTCTTTTAGTGAAATAGTCTAACTCACAAAAGACTAATCTGTGAGCAAAATTAAGACTAATCTAAAATATCTTTGTAAAACCGGCCTGAGGTGTCTCGGTCTTGTTGGTGTCCAGAGTTGTTGGTGAAAGTTTGAATATTGTGTTTTAGTTCAGTTTAGCTTCTGCCGGCTGCAATTCTGGACCAATTTCAAAAACTGTTGTTCCCATTAGTCCCTTGAACATAAACACATGAGAAGATTAAAAATATCCTCTAAAGTTAAGGAAAGGTGGCGGATGGCCTCTCCAGATCCACATCCAGAGTTTGATAATAAGATTTGTTCGTAAATACTCCATTAAATCCAGATTAATGTCTCAATAAAAAGCTTTTACAGTTGGCTTCAGTCTGAGAGCTTTTTTAATGGAGGATTTAATAATTAAGGGATTATTTTATTCCTCCTGTGCAGGTTTACAGCCTTTTTAATAAACTCTGATAATTAACTGATGAGTAAAGATTTTAACATGAATTATTTCTGATTATATCAGAAAGCAAACTGTCAAAACATCACAGAGGTTGAAAAAAATCAGGTCCAATTAATTTGTTGTTGTTCTTAATTTTAAGAAAAGGCTTGTTTTCACAGAGCCGATCTCACACACACACACACACACACACACACACACACACACACACACACACACACACACACAGATCTCTCCAGTGTATTTACTGTCGGACTGAACAGTGAATTATACAACACAATTATAAAAGCAATTTTTTCCTCTTTAATAATTTAAAGCCTCGTGTTTTCCCTCATCAGTGAACATGGATCTGGAGGTGTGGGGGTGGAGGAGGTTGTATAATCGGGCTAAAAGATTGATATTTGGATCAATTTGTAGGCTGAGCCCAATTATGTTTAACAAGCTCCATCTGCAAAGATTTTCCACACACACGCACATAATTGCCTCTGTTGTCAGATTAGACGCTGCAGCTTTAAACTTAAACTGTGAATTGATATTTCAGCCTGTCCGTCTGTCTGCCTGTCTGTCTGTCTGTCTGCCTGTCTGTCTGTCTGTCTGTCTGTCTGTCTGCCTGTCTGCCTGTCTGTCTGTCTGCCTGTCCGTCTGCCTGTCTGTCTGTCTGCCTGTCTGTCCGTTTGTCCGTCTGCCTGTCTGTCTGTCTGTCTGTCTGCCTCTCTGTCTGTCTGTCCGTCTGCCTGTCTGTCTGTCTGTCTGTGTGTCAGTTTAGCTGCAGGAGATGTTTGTGTTCCTCCTCCGTCTGTGTCAGCTGATGTGTGATCAGAGTGGAGGTGTGGTGAAGTTTAAACCTGCAGCAGGTGTTTTACTACCTGTCTGCTGACGTCTCTGTTCATCACAGATCCCTCTCAGTCTCATGGACCCTAACACTCGACTGACAATCAGAGAAATAACCAAATCTGAATAAAAATGCCCCGAGAGACTGCCTCTTTTCAGGGGGGGGGGCTTTTTAATTGACAAGATATTTAATTTAAATATATAATAAATATACACCCATTCTGTTGGGATAGGAGCGTGACTGATCAGCTGTTTCTGCTCCAACAGGCTCCCATGGCTCTACAATAAATCAGAAATGTCTGATTTACTTCCCATTTTCTACATTATTTATCAAGAAGAAGTAGAAACAATTTATTAATTAATTAAATTACATGTTTTCGTTGTGTTGTTAATGTACACACCTGGCCGTGCACAAACAGAACATATAGACGTGCTAAGTTGTCGAGTGGGCTACGAGTCCAGGCTCCGCACGTACTTAAACCAGCGACCCTCTGGTTCACAAGACAAGTCCTTAAAGACCGACCTGCTGCCGCACCCAAATCTTTAAGGTTCCACCGGCGCTCCTTTCATTACATCATCCTGTCACGCCCTCTTCTCCTTCAGCGATACAATGGTTTTCATATTGCACAATTGGCGCCACCCACCGGGCGGTGTGTTAAGATTCTCCAGCCGACCATCGACAGGCCATCCGTTGGAAATTGGTGATGTCTTCACCAGCAGAGAAATGCAACCATTCACCTTCTGAATTCAAGTTTCTAACTTAACTGTCTTTGTTAGTCTGTCGACTCGTCCGACAATCATCAACTCTGGTTTGGTCAAATGAAATCTTTAATTCACCGTCACTCACTCCTCGTCCAGCTCACAGCACTTAACTTACTCAGGTGTGCTGATGTGTGCTTACACCTCCAACAGCAGTGGATGGAAACAAGCATTCGATGACATTTTCTTTTGCTGCTTTTCTTAAAATTTGGATGGAAACACTTTGTGCAGACGAGCGCGTGAGCCAATCAGCAGCAGTGTGTCGACCAGCAGTTTTCATCTGACGAGTCTGCAGGTGTGGTTCCTGCTGCGGCCGCACGGGCGTGTTTGTTTTTCACATCAGTGGCTGTTTCACAAGGAAAGATTTTCAGGTCAATAACAACAGAAGAGCTTTTATTCACTGCAAAGAGTTTGTCCTCATGCAGGGAGTCATAATACAGGACTGATGTGAAGGACGACAAGGACGTGATGTAACGTTTAATGTCTCAAAGACGACTCCTGTGCTTTTCACTGATGTTTTTCAGTCTGTCCATGTATTCAGCCTCTGATTCCCTTCATCAACCCACACAGAAGACACTTCTGACAGTCTTGTCATCTCGCTGACGTGTTGAATTTGTTGAAGCGAGTGCAGAGAAGGAGTGAGGGTCGTGGGCAACTGAAGGTCATTTAGATGCCGGATAATAAAAACTGAAGCAATCTTTTCTGACAGAGTGAGAGCTTAAGGAAACACTGACCAGTCATAAAGCGATAAACCATCGATCCGTTCGTCTTTTCATCTCTTCCTGGTCCTCATGATCTCAGTGGCAGCAGACTTTCTTGAACATCCTCGTCCACAAACACAAACACAACCAGCTCCTTCTGGTCTTGGACACTCCGGATCTGATCCAGTTTCCACCCCAAAGTGAAGCATCCTAATCAGGGCTGCAGAGGTAAAACAGAATGAAAGGTGGATAAACCCCACCTGATACACCTGACCTGTTTGGTTTGGTTGGTTGCATGGGAAGATGAGTTCTTCAACACATCTGGTATAGTTTGGATAAACCAGATGTTCTATGTATCGTGTATCTCTAATTGATCTCCGATCAGACGATATTTGTTCCTAATAGTTTGATCAACGGTCTCTATAAAGGCTAATCAGAGTCTACACCACTAAGTGTGGGTAGATTTTCTGTTTGGCGAGTTGAAATCTTGGAAAACTGTGTTTTTGTGTCCTGCCTACTTTAGATTAAACTCAGGCTCTAAAGTCAGTTTTCATCCTCAGTCTAACTAACTTTGTCCTCTCCGTCTCTCCACCAGCAGACGCCTCCCGGGTGTTATGACCCAGCAGATGCAGAACCTGCAGTTGTCCCAGACCAGGAAGTGCCCCGGTGGGCCGGCCTCCCCGAGCGCCGCCAAGCGTCTCTACCGGAACCTGTCAGAGAAGCTGCGAGGAAGTACTTCCTCCTTCGAAGATGCCTACTTCTTCGGCAAGACGGACCGCCTCCGCAAAGCCTCGGTGAGTGTGGAGGAGAGGAAGAGGAGGGAGACATCAGTGGTGTTGTTTGTGCAGATTAATCTATAATGAAATAATCTTCAGCTGCAGCCCTGTCTGTAGATTAACCAGACAGTATATCAGTCAATCATTTGGTTTTCAAAATAATTCATGTTTATTCCACCAGGCAGAGTTATGTTGGAATCTATTTTTGATTGAATTCATGTCAAGCTGCAAAGAGCAGATCGAACAGGCAGGAAGTCGGACACACAAACAGCAAAGAGAATCTGGTCAATCTTCAGACTGGTGTCAGACGCTGACGTGTATTTAAGATACGTCTTCATGACAGACCAACAGTTAAAAATCCAAAGATACTTAGTTTACTCACCACAGATTTAAAAGAAAACATTTGACCAGAATTATTTCTAATCTAATAACTTCATGAGTAACAGGACACAGTACTGGACGTCATAAACCTGCCTGTCTGCAGAGTATAGACTGCGTGACAACTGTTGTCTGGTAACAGTTGTGTTAGTCATCAGTGTGTCTCTATGATTCATGCTGTTCAGGGTTGTTTGTGTGTCCACGTCAGCAACAGACGGCTTGTCCAATTCTCGTGAAATCTCAGGAACACCTTGAGGGAGTTTCTTCAAACTTGATTCAAACGTCCACTTGGACTCCATGGTGACAAAAAAAATATGAGTTTAAATGTGCACTATATTTAGAATATTTTCTCCCCTTTACCTTACAACCTTTTCTGTCAGCAAACTGCTGTTATATAAGTTACTCTGCAATATATATATAATCTGCAAACCAACCAAACTCCACTGACAAAATCAGTAATTTTACCTCACAGAAAACAGGAGCTGCTGGTCTACTGCTGCCTCAATTATTTAGTTAATTAATGTTATTGTGTGACTTAAGTGAATCTGAACTAACTTCACAATAACTCAGACAAACTAACAGATGAAAGCAGCAACTCCTGTGTCCTGTGAGCTAAAATGACTGATTTTGTTAATGAAGTTTGGCTGGTTTGGAGACACCTTCCTACACCGGTACTCCTGATGCTTTTCTGTGTAAACAAAGACTGTCGATGTTTTATCAGATGTCGAGAGAAAGAAAACGTTGAGGGAAACCCTGTGCTGTGTGTGTCTGCCTGACAAATCAATAACCATCTTGTTAAGTGTTTCAGTAATTCTGTTATCAGCGATGTGTTCAGACTCTCTACTCCGTCATTCGTCACGTCTCTGATTCAATCTGCGAGCTCCTGCCTCGAGCCGCTGCACATCTTCATGGTTACATCATGAAATAGACCGCTGTGAGAGTGTGTGTGTGTGTATGTGCCATGGTTTGTGTTCAGCTGATCACACACACACACACAGAGGAGGGAAAAGTGTCTGCTCGAGAACACTCGACCTCACTCTTCATCACGTCCTCCCTGCTGCCTTGAGAGACATTTGGAGATTCATGGTGTGTGTGACGGGTGTTACGTGTGTGTGTGTGTGTGTGTGTGTGTGTGTGTGTGTGTGTGTGTGTGTGTGTGTGTGTGTGTGTGTGTGTCTGACATTTACAGACCAGGAACAACAACAGACAAAAAAGAAAGAGGCAGATGGGGGAGGAGGGTGAGGAAGGGAGGCAAATACAAAAACCAGAGCTGCATCTGAGATCTATGGAAGGCCAGAAGGGTCAAAATTATCTTCATGATCTACAAACACAATTCCAAAACAATTTTCAACCTATATTCAATCTAATCCAGCACAAAGACAAGATATTTAAAGTTCAAACTGATAAACTTTATTGTTTTTGTTAAAAGAAGACTGTGAGAGTGTGGAACACTCCAACAACAGCTGTTTGGAACGTTCCACAGGTGAACAGGTGAGCTGGTAACAGGTGACAGGATCATGATTAGGTATTAAAGGGGCATCTTGGAAAGACTCAGTGGTTCACAGTGATGCATGAGGTTTAATCCTGTCACAGTCTTGTCGGTTGCAAAACGACGTCTGTCCTGCGATGGTTAACGGGAGCGCTCGTTTTCTCCACCAGACGATGCAGGGCAGCGACTGTATCTTCGAGGCGGTGGAGCAGCAGGACCTGGACACGGTGCAGATCCTCCTGTATCAGTTCTCGGCCGAGGAGCTGGACCTGAACACGCCCAACAGCCAGGGCCTGACGCCGCTCGACATCGCCATCATGACCAACAACACGCCCATCGCCAAACTGCTGCTGAAGGCCGGCGGCAAGGAGAGTCCGCACTGTGAGTACGCCACACGGGAGGGCGGGGCCTTCACAGATGTGATTGTTACCCATGATGCCTCGGTGTGCCAGGTACTCAAGGAATTATGGGATGTTAGTCAGTTGGTCACGTCACTGTTTTCTGATTGATTCAAATGAATATTTGAATATTTTATATTTGAAATCTGTGAAGAACTCTTTTGTCAAGGGTTCATCAAGGGTTATTGTTCCATTATATAAATGGGTTCTGGATAGAACCCCCTGAGCATGTTCTAGATAAAACTCTTGGGATTTAAAGAGGTTCTCAGTGGAACCTCCTAACCATGTTTAGGTAAAAACCCTTGGAGTATAAAAAAGCTCTCGATAGGACCCCCTGAGTGTGTTCTTGTTAAAATGATTAGAACAGGGTTCCAAGTGAATACTTAATGAAAGGGTCTCCTATGGGGGAACATCCACATGGTTCCAGTTAGCACCGTGTCCTCCACTGTCCTCCTCTGTCCTCCTCTGTCCTCCTCTGTCCTCAGACAGCCATCATGTCTGATTGGTCCTGTCCAGTCTGACCTCTTAATTTGAGAACGTCATTTACAGGAGAACAGATCAGAGCGATGCTCCTGTTCCTGTTGACACTGGTTGTCATGGTGACACCGATGCTGTCGGAGTCAGCTGTGAGACCTGCAGCGAGGTCGGAAGTGAGAGTCGTCCGATCTGAGTCACTCACAAAAAAATCAACATGATTCACAGCAAATTAAATAAAAACAAACTACATGTTCTCCGATATGTTCTCCTACACGTTCTCCTGAGGGAGGTGTGGTATTGTTGTTTTTTTTTACTGATATCCAATATGCCAATATTCCCCAACTTATCTGGGCCAATTGCTGATATCTGAACGTTGATGTCAGAGAACGTCCAGTGTCTCCTGTAGTGAATGAACAGATTATTCTGCGTGCTCTTATTGTGATAGTCCACTGACAGATGCAGACATAAAATACAGTGTTTTTCAAAATAAAATACAAGACTTTTCATAATAAAACACACTGCTTTCATAACAAGATATAATGCTTTTATAATAAAATACACTGCTTTTCAGTCTAAAATGCAGTCCCTTTCAAAATAAAGTGCTGTGCTTTTCAAAATGAAATGCAGTGCTTTTCAGAATAGAGTACAATATTTTTCAAAATAAAATGCAAACCTTTTCATTATAAAATATAATGTTTTTCAAAATAAAATGCTTATACAAATACTACTGACTGAGTGACGTTTTTTCCTCTTTGCTCTTCTTTAAGTCGTCATGGCGATCGGGATGACGGCTCTTAAGATGGACATGAAATGTGGAGTTGAAGAAATGTGATTGGCTCTGAGAGCAGAGATCAACTTTGATATGATATTTGACACAAACCTTCACACTGCAGACGCTGTCACATCGTCTGTCTGTGTATAATTAAAGCAACATCTTATCAGCCTGTTGTATTGTGATGACGTTACAGATTTTTGAATCACTTTTCTCAGCTTGAGGAAAGTTTTACAAACATAAAACTGCTGCACCACGTCAGTCTCTGTTGTTTTACACCTGCTTCCCCATAAATAATAAAATCTTGTCGCGTGTGATGCACCATCATTTTCGAAACTCGTAGCCAGTGGATAAAACTCTTAACACTCTTACTTCTTAAATTTTGTTCTCACCTAAAGTATCGATGAAGGCAACAGAAGTTTTTAAATTATTCACATGCACATCTTAAGGTCAAATCTGTTTGTGTCAGACCCGTGGATTTGTTACGAACATATGATTTAATTTTCTATGAAAGAAAAGTTACACAGTGTTTGTGTCTGCAGTCTGTCGTCGTTCTTAGAAGGAAAGAGAGTCAGAGTTGGCAGGTCAGACTGAAAAAGTCTGAAAATCAGAATTTAAATTTACAGTCAGTGGATCTGTACAGTTCACTGGTGTGTGTGTGTGTGTGTGTGTGTGTGTGTGTGTGTGTGTGATGCTGTGGATCAGACATGTTTTGTGTTTGTGTCTGCAGCCCAGTCTGGGTCTCCTGGACCTGAATGAGCATGCTATCTCCCTCCTCCCCCCTGCCCACACACACACACACACACACACACACACACAGTGGGGGCTGATGGGGGTTCAGTCGTAAGGTAAGAACCACCTGTCCTTTTGGAGGGTTTATAGAGGACAACCAGGGGACTGATGGAGGGAAAAAGTGTGTGTGTGTGTGTGTGTGTATGTGTGTGTGTGTGTGTGTGTATATGAGTGTGTGTGTGTGTGTGTGTGTGTGTGTGAGGAGGTGAAACAGTGGCCACTGTACAGCGAGCGGGGCCTCCTGCGTGACTCCCCACCGGACAGCTTTAACGAGGTTTGTCGTTTAATGGTTTAACTGTTCCAATGATGCGTGTAACGCCGGGCCAATTACAGCTAAGTGATTTATTGTGCTGTGGGGAGGTGGCGGCGGCGGTGGTGGCGAAGGCTCTCCACGCAGCGGCCTGGACTCTGGGCGGCGGTACAATCCCATCCTTGTAAACAAACACAGAGTAAACAGTGGTGCTGTTTTCCCTCCTGGGGCCGGCTGCTCTCTGTTTATGTCATTCCTCAAGTGCCAAGTAAATCAGTCAGCCAGGCCTGACAGCACCCAGAGAGAGAGGGGGGGGAGAGAGAGAGAGAGGGGGGGGGGGGGGGGGGGGGCGCGCTTACAAGGTAAAAATCTCCATTACAACTGAAAGTCGTGCCCTCATATTTTTACTGAAGTAAAAGTAAACAAATGTCTGTGGACGTCTGTTCGAACCAGTAAAATAATAATTATGTGGAAACATTTAGAATTCAGTGGTGAAGAAGAATTAAGTTGTTTTAAAGAAAAAGTTCTGCGGTATTATAAAAATCCTGTGTTGAATATTTTAGTATTAGCAACAAAATTTCACTAAAGATTTTGTATTTTCCTAAAATCCTTGTTTTAAATCACACCAGTGAATGCTGAATGCTGGGAAATAAATTCCAGATATTTTTTTAGGGTTCCAGTTTTACATGGACTCCAAAGTCTCTGCAGTCATTAATGGATGATGTTGAGGACAGCGAGTCTCTCCCTGGTGATGACAGCGTGACTCCTTGAACTCTGCATCATGGCGGTTCTTTAGATGTGTACTTGTATCGAGCGGCTGCTTTTCGTGACGTGGTATCGGGTATGTGGTATTGGAGTAGTTTTATTAATACGAGTACGAGTATGTGAGGACAGTATCGGACTGATACCCGATGCTGGTATCAGTATCGGTACATCCCTAATATTTATACATAAAGCTGCTGGCAGCAATGATCGTGACGGGGCATGCGGCCTCTGTCACTTCCTTCCCACACGGTGACTCTGCAACATGACTCTGTGTTTTCAAGTGTTTTGGACGCTGCAGGAAGGAGTTCAGTGTCACTTCCTGTCTCCACTAGGTGGTGCAACAGAACACAGCCACTACTACATTATGTTCCAGATCAGCCTCAGGAGTCTGGATGAATGAAAGACAGTACTTTTGCACCGTTACCTAGTTGTCTTAAACCACAGTATCACAATATACACTATCTGACATGCTTGGCAGTAATGTTAGCTGTGACTTTAGACTCTGTGTTGTGGAGGGTGCCAGCTGTTTGTTGACGTTCGTGGGCTCATTTCTAAGCTAACGTTAGCTAGTGTTGCTCATTGTTGGTGCTATAGGGGAGCTGAAGAGTGGGAGGATTGTCAGGAGTGCAAGTAAACGTCACATCGTTTAGATTTTCCCAGAAAGTTTGTTCTGAGCCATTCACAAAAAAAATCCGGTCTGGACTGCAGGCAGCTCAGTCTACTACCTGAACTCTTACTATGAAGACACGCTGTTGGAACACGTCCACAATGTGTCTCAGCATCGTCTCTCTGAAATAATCAGGGACGTCTCTGAAAAAGACGTCAGTGATGGCAGCATATGTCTCTCTGAATCCCTCCATACCATCACAGCTGCTGTCTGTCTGTCGCTCCAAAACATGTATGAACCTTTCAGCATCGACACAAATGTTTTTGTTACCAAGTCAGACAGGAGCTCAGAAAAACTGCAGGATTGTTTCAGTCGTTTCACTTCATCAGATATTTTGACAGTTTATTTACCATCAGATTAACATGTGTCATCATTAATATTTGTCTTAATTATTCTCCCCACCAGTGTTCCTGCAAAGATCAAGCAGGAAAAATGAAGCTGTGTAGAAAAACTCACAACTAATGACTTTGTGTTTGTGTGTGTGTGTGTCAGTGTTTTCTGTCTGCCTCTGTGTGTGTGTGTGTGTGTGTGTGTGTGTGTGTGTGTGTGTGTGTGTGTGTGTGTGTGAGCTCACCTACATTGCCTGTGTGTTAATTTACGAGGCCCCTGGGGCCCCTGGAGAGTGCTGGCTCTATATTTAGCCCCTCCCGTCCGCTCGGTCAGACAGTGTCCTCCTGTGTGCGGCGGCTGCTCGTCAGACACAGCGGCCTGTTAATTTACAGCCTTTTCAATTAGCAGCCGTTAGCAGCTAGCCGGGCTCTGACAGGCCGGGCTGAGCAGGAAATGACACCTCCAGCTTTATAATATGGCTGCTGCCGTTTCCAACGGCAACCGCCGGATGGAGAGAACCAGGAACAGGCTGGACAGTCTCAGGGTTCACAAAGCTCTACTGGTTTCTGTTCTGTAGTTTGACTGACAGAACTTAATTTAAGTCTTTCTAGTCAAAATCACGTGATCTCTTGTGTGTATTTTCGTGTTCACAGCTTGTGTAATTAATTTATTGCACATTGGTTTGAACACTTTCTTTGATTACTTGAATGCTGTCAAACGTGCAGCAGATTTAGATTTTCTGTGTGAATCTGTCAGATTTAACAGACACTCTCGACAAGTACTGAAATCCTCTGTAATCAGAACCTGGTCGTTCTATTTTAGACATGATCAAAAATACCTACATTTTCTGTGTTCATTTGTGTCTTTTTTCTCTCCTCATGCATAACAATTGTTTTAGATTTGGTGAAACATCCTTTTTTTTTTTTATCTCACTTGCTTTTCTTCCTTCCATGTTTTCTGTGTAGGTTTTGTTTCCTGTGCAAATAAATCAACTTTAGAGTCTTAATTCCACTGTGGTGTAAAAACGGAGCCAGCAGCATCACTGAACAATGCACCAATCACCTGGCAACAATCTTATCACCGTCACCATTAAGTCCATTCAGTGTGTGTCTCTGCAGAGAATTCCATTCATTTAATACGTCTCACATTACATGTGCTCATTATCTCAGTGCGGCAGTCGACACTGACACAAACACCTGTGTTACAGCAGATAATTATACCCTCTAATTAGGCAAACAATTATCACCGACGAGGATTATCGCCACAATCAAACAGCTGAAAGACAAAAAACACTGCAGCAGCTTAAATACAACTGTGGGAGAAGTATTCAGATCTTTACTGAAGTGAAGGAACTAATACTAAACTGTAAAAATACTCCAATACAAATAAAAGTCAGGCATTCAAAACCTTACTGAAGTAAAAGTGTATAAGTATTTTAAAATTTACATTCAAAAATGAATTAAAGTATCAACAGAATGTGAAGAAATAACAGTTTTAATGTTCTGTCAAAGACATCTTTGCACTCTGTTGCAGAGATATCTATTAAAGTTAGCATGCTAACCAGTTAGCCCCGGCTTGTTCTGTTTAGCTCAGACCTCCTCCCTGTAGTTTCAGCTGTGTGAGCAGTTTGCTGTTTTTTCAGTTTTTTTGTCTTTTCTTTTTTTCTCAGTTTTTTAGTCTAATAAATAAATAAACGAAAACTCACAAAATGTCAAGAGAGGAAATATTCCTGCAACTGTTTGAATTACTACACAAGAAATACAACAACACACTTTCTAAACTAACTATACTTGAAGGATTAAGTTATACTGGATAAATTTATGTGATTATTTCTATTAGGATTGTTTTGATACCAGTATTGTAAAATGCCTCTCACACTGCCTAAAATACTGGATGAGTTAGCAACAAGAGATTCTTATCATTATCATCATCATTAAATCATCTTTTAAATGATGTTAAGCAGTGCGAGCTTTCCAGGTGATTTCTTTATTGTGTGTTGTATTGATGTCTGAGTGATTTTTTTCCCTTCATTTACCTTATTAATTAGAGAGGCTGCTTTCAGTAATTTTAAACATTTTCATTCGTGCAGTAATGTCACTGCAGCAAATATTGTTAATATTTTGGCAATAACAGTCCTTGACAGGACAGAGGAAACTCTTGGAACATCTCTAATTGTTGTGATTTGCTGGCGGATGTGAGGCCTGTTACTCGAGACAATGAATTGATTGGCTGATCAGTTGAAAGCAAGAACAGCCATGTTTTTTTTTTTAATGCCTTTGTATAAATCCTTACTTCCATCAGAGCTTTCTGCTGTTACACATCTGGCCGTAATGTTACTTTTATCAAGTGCAGTCTGTTGTTGTTCAGTTCAGTTATTAATCTTCCTTGAGAGTCATGATGATGATCTTAAAGACTATAATCATTGTTCTCCATAATTATCCGGTGATCCAGAAGAAACAAAAGTCGTTTAAAGACAGACAGCAGGAAGTAGAAGCACACCTCTTTGTTTGCAGTGTTTTGTTTTATTTTGAATTTCTCCAACATTTTACTCTGGATGGAAACTCTCCTCTCTTTTTTCCTTCCTTCCATCCTCAGCGTTTCTCGTGCTAACAGACCTTCTCTTCGGTCCTTCTCCCTACACTTGGAGGGTCTGTGTTGGTCCTTTTATGGTTACTTGCTCAGAGACAGTTTCCATCTTTTTGGCTTTGATTTCTCCCTTTCCCAGTGGTCACATGCATGCTGCAGCATCTGCTTTTGTCTGCTATAAAATATGGCTGAAGCTCGGCCTTCGCTGGCCTTGACAGAGCTGAACCTGCAGCTTCGACTCCTCCACAAACTCATTTTTCCTTTAACAAGAGACACAACTCTACAGTCAGCCTGCGAGGAACAGAGTCTGAAAGCTCGACCCTGACAGGAGGGCACACGTGGTGCTGTTGGTGTCTTTGCTGAATTGTAGATCTTTGCTACTTTTGCTGAGAAGCATTTTGCACTTCTTGCCTCAGCGTGTACTCTCCAACATCCTTTAAAACATAATATTCTGTCTGTTCAGATGGTCACTATGTCAGATTGTAGATTATAGTCATAAATTTTTCCCATGACTCGACTGAGAGACCTGACAGACGCCTGATCTGATTTGTCTCTTTACAGTTTTTGAGAAATGGCTGAAAGGCAAACTTGTGAGTATTAGTTTGTATCTTACACCCGACACAAAGCAAAGTCGTCATTTTCTCGCCCATATTGTGTAGTAGTAAATATACTTGTGTCCATCTGTGCACCCGTTGGCATGTTGGTCTGAAATTGAGGCGCGATCGGGATCGTTGTTGGTGCATGGTTGAGGAAACAGGAAGTGATTGGTCCACTGACCAACAAAAACCTGGTCTAAAGTCAATGGTGCCGTGTTTTCCTGCTGTTTAAAGGATGTTCTGTTCAGTCACTAAGATGTGTGGGTTCACAGCACATGTACACAAATCATAGAGAATCATAAAAATGAACAGTATAATTAATAGCGGATTGGTCAGGTGGGTAAAATAGGATGAAGCATTTCCTTCAACAAAACCAAATTTGAGAAAAAAATCTCTTGTGATGAAAAAGAGGAGTAAAACTCTTTGGTCATGGTGTCGATCTGTCTGTTTATGTTAAAGAACGAATGAAAAGATCAGATCTGGATCTTTGACATTCAGGTCTAATAACTTGGCGCTCTGTGTGTGTTTTCTGTTTTCTGTTGTAGTTGTGAGCGTGGAGAGTCGCGACACCCACCTGAGCTCTCTGGTGGTGGAGGCTGAGCGGCGGGCGGCCGACCTGGCGGCTCAGGCGCAGAGAGACGGCCTCTCGTTGGAGGCCTGCCACAAAGACAAACAGCTGAGAGCCTGGGAGTGGAGGAGCAAGCTGTACAAACGCATGAGGACGGGCTTCCAGCACGCACGTGAGTCACCGCGCGCCCACACACGTGTGCACGCCGCGTCGTGCCGGCAGCTTATGTGACGGGTTCACTTACAGGTGACCTCAGACGTTCAGCGGGTCACATTCATATTTATTTACATTTATTCAATCGGCAGGAGCTTTTGACAAACCACAGGAAACCAAGGACGAGTTTCACAATCGGTCAGAGCGTCTTTTGTTTGTTGGATTCTCATTACAAGTCATTGTTTCATTTTCATTTCAATATCCAAAAATTAGTGTGTCTTTGTTTCAGTCAAAGAGGCTCAAGGAAAACTTTGCAATGAGTAAATAAAATATGAAATCACCAGTTAACATGAAGGAAACAGGCCTGTTTTCTTCATGTTCTGAGTCACGGGCTGCGGCAGGTTTTCACTGACGGTGACTCACTTCACATTTCTGCAGATGTGTTTTCACGTCTGAAGTCACATCAGAGTCGGTTTAAGCTGCTCTGAAGCCAGTGGAGGAACGAGTACTGAGAGTCTGTACTCAACTACAAGTTCTGTTACATTACTAACCTAAAAGTACTGGTGTTAGAAATTACTTCACTAAAAGTACAACCTGTACAACCTTTCAAGTTCATCCAGTCACCACGACTTTGCCATAAATTCATCCAGTCACTGTAGTTTCCACCAATCACAGCAGTCCCTCACACTGAAATCATACATGTCAAATCATACAAATAGAAATACTCAAGTAGAAATACAGTAATTGAGTACAATACTTACATTCCACCACTGGACGCGTCCTTTGTCTATGTGATACTTCCTAATTACTTTTTTCAAATTAATTTTGTTGAATTCTCTTGTATTATTTCAGTGCAGCCTTGTTTGATTCAGCGTTCTGATCAGGTTTGATTCATTAAGACGTTAGTTTGAAGTTTGATCTCATCATAAAGTGCAGACCTCTGTAATGTACTCCATCCCTTCTACATAAGAAGCAGTAATGAAGTGAGAGATGATTGTGATTCTGTGTTATGAAGGAAACATGAGCTGAGTTCTGTTGCACAGCTGGACTCACTAACCTGAAGCTCTGTGCATCCTGCTGCCTCTGATTTTATCACATTATCACTTATTACACAACCCACGGCTTTAATTTGTTAGATTTGGTTAGAATTTTAATTTCAGAGCATAATGTTCAGTCCATACTGACTTTAAAGTGGTGTTAAGACATTTCAAACTCTGCAGGGCATAATTTAGGAACTAAACATGTTGAATTATAATATTCAGGTTGATTTTCACCAGATAAGAGTCATTTGGTGGTCATATATTTATGCAGACAGCCTTGGTTAATTTTGAGTTTAGCACATTTTGCAGCAGTCTCTGGTCTGTTTACACAAAAGTGACTTTTTGACAAAAGGAAAACCTGCAGCAGCAACTTATTATGTTGTTGATTAGACTGTCTAGACAGAACCTCAGTCATACAAACTCTCGGGTCAGTACAGGTTTTTGTCACAGAAATAATTTGGAATATCGACCTGAAAGTGTGAAACTCTTGAATCCAGTCTAAGCCTCGCCACGAGGATCTCTGCAGGGTGTCAACACTGTCTCTGCTCAGGATTTAGTTTAGCTGGAGGTGAGAGTGTGGACAGATTACTGGACAGACGGATCAGGCCCAGGGGCCCAGGGGGCGGAGCCTCTTCTTGATTGTTAACATCTCTTACTGGAAAGTCAATTTAATGACATAATAAGATATAAAAAGAAAATAACTCCAAAACAACTGAAACGATTACTGCAGAAAGAATACTTCAAAGAGATGGAAAACATTCACAAAGACACTTAAAACTCTTACAAAGAGCCAAAAAAAGTTCTTCAAAAAGACAGAACAAATCCAACCTCTCAATGACCTCAAAGAGACACAAAACGACTACAGAGAGATGTGAAATGACTACAGAGCAACACAAATTGACAACAGAGAGACTTAACATCTACAAGGAGATGCAAAACAAACAGCAGATGCAGCAGCAAAGAGATGCAAAATGACTGAAAAGAGACAAAAGAACTACAAAAAGATGTAAAATGATGAGATTCTTAATGACTCCAGTGAAACTAAAATGACATGAAGAGAAACAACAACAGGCACCGAGCTTCTTCTAAAAGACACAAAATGACTACAAACTGATGCTTAAAGACTACAGAGTCTGGGGGTCGTGTTCCTGTTGAGGAGGGTTTGGGGGTCCAGTGACCTGTTGTCTTATAGATCTGTGTCGAGGAGGAGGAGGAGGAGGAGGAGGAGGAGAAGGAGGAGGAGGAGGAGGAGGAGGAGTTCAGGGAAATCAAGTGGAGATTTAGCGTTTTCATTTCATCACTTGGCGCATCATATTGTTTATTGGTTTCCTCTCAGCAGCGATCTCCGTTCTGTGGCTCCTTCAGGCAAAAAGTTACTGAAATGTTTCTTATTTGAAGCCAAAGTCATTTGAAGTAATACACTGAGACTCACTGCTGCATCACCAAATGATGGAAAGCAGCAGTGATGCAGCTGATCACCTCTGCAGGAGAGCTCTCCACCTGCTGACTGCCCACAAACTCAGTTACACAGTTTAATCTGGAAAAAAACAAAAGAAAAGAAACAGGAAGTTTCTCAGACAGACAGAAAATCTAAAGAAAGACAACAACAACAAGTTAATTTAATTTAATGTTTAATTTAATGAAATTAAATTTAACTTCAGTTAAATATTCAGTTTGTCTTGTTGACGCCTCTCTGTGCCCCTGCTCAGGTCCCCCGGAGGCCCCGACTATGGTCCGTCTGAGCGTGAGCAGCAGCACCACACTGACCGTCACCTTCCAGGAGCCGCAGTGTCTCAACTCCACCGTGGTGACCAAATACAGAGGTACAAATATACACAAATATACACACACAAAGTCACAGACGAAACCATTTACACACACACACACACACACACACACACACACACACACACACACACACACTCGACTGTGCTCCTACAATCTGTGACGGTTTCAGTTTGATTCTTTCCTTTTTTCAGTTTTACACTTTTTCTACAACAGTTTTGAGTTCAGACCAGTTGCTCCCAAATTGAATTAGATTTTTCTGTTTCAAACATACAAACAGAAGAAATAAACAAAAATATCAAAACCTGCGTGCTGTAAATATGCAGTTTTGCTAGTTACCATAGCAACACAACTGATCAAGTTGTGTCTTTTATTGAGAAGTGGTCTGAGTTATTTTATTTTCTATGGAAATGATAGAATATGGTGTTAAAAAGTTGAAAGATGAAATATTACAGCAGGTATTGATCTGTGTCAGGTCTGTGTGTGTGTGTGTGTGTGTGTGTGTGTGTGTGTGTGTGTGTGTGTGTGTGTGTGTGTGTGTGTGTGTGAAGGACTTGCAGTGGGGGTCTTCCACTGGGTTTATGTTTAAAATGATTTTGGAACCACTGGGTTTCTGTTTAATTTTCACAGATTCTGCGTCTTTTGTTGAAGGATGAAAAGGTTTTTTAGACACTCTTTCATATTCCACGTTGTTTTCAGGGTTCGTACAACACTTGAAACACTTGAAGGGTTTTCAAGGTTTGAAAAGTGCTCTGATTTTGGATAAAGTCTGTGAAACTGGATTACGTTTAGAATAAATCTTTATCTGACTGAATGGTTCAGAGCCCGGTGGACCGTGACCCGTCTGTTATCTGCTCAGTAAGAGTTTGACTGGTTGTTTTCTGTTGGCTCAGTCAGGTTGTAGAAGACGCTGTTCACAATAAAATTGCAAAAAAGTAAGTAACTTTACCAAAAAATTCAAAAATTCTTGCAGAATTTGTGGAGATGGGTTGAATGTGTGTTAACTGTTGTGATCCGAACACGGCGCCTTCCTGTCTGTAAAGTTTTATCATGAAACATAAATATCAGTGGGTCATGTGATCGTTTCTTTGTGTGTGTGTGTGTGTGTGTGTGTGTGTGTGTGTGTGTGTGTGTGTGTGTGTGTGTGTGTGAGCGATAGACGGACCTGCATGCTGTCCAGAGATAATCTCAGATACTGCTGGACCGATCAGATTTTTTTTTTTTTTATGTGCACTTTGTGAGCTGAAGCACCTCTGAGATTCACGATGTTGAAAATGTCAACAATCAATTAATCATTAATAATATTTAAGATACTCACGTGATTTTTCTCTAGTGTCATTTTAAGTTTAAGTTTTCTTTTTTAAACAAATGACTACTGTTTAATTAATACATTTTAATAAATTTTAATTGATTAAATTGTTAGAGGCAATTAATGATTGATCACTAATCATCCGAATCTTTGTTTCAAACCTGTGTTGCATTTTTCTTTGTTCTCATTGGCTCGTTGCTGATCAGATCGCCTGATTGGCCACAAAAATTCAGATGAAAAGTTTGGACGTTGATTGAAATTGTACTCAGTACTCAGTTATGATTTTTAAGGTAACTAAGTAGATTATATAGTGTAATGCAAACTTAAGTGCAGACTTACAAATCTACTCATAAAAGTACAACTACCCCAAAGTAATTTGAGTATTTGTAATGAGTAACTTCTGCCCTGTCAACAACTGCTTCAGTTTGAAAGCTTGTATCTACGTATGTGGAGGAACTTTTGAAAATCTCAGCTGGTTGTTTCTGGCAGTTGTAATGACATTGCAGCAGGTGCTTCACCATCTGTTGCCGGGCAGGAATCTGCACTCTGAGTGACCTCGGACAGTTTACGTTGTTTTTGGCAGAATTACATCTGATTTAATGTGACGAAGACGTGAAACAGTCGTTTCGATATGAAGTGAAACATGTTTACTGGAAAATCTTGAAAAATGCTTCATTGTGACAAAACTTCTGGTCTGTTTTGACGATATTTCCACAACATTTCAAATACGTAATATAAATATTTTTCACTCAGTGAGTTGCGGTTTGTTGCTCGTGTTTGTCCTCAACATCCAGCTGAAGTTTATCAACGTCGAACCAATAGAAGCTCTTTCTCACCTCGTTTTGTGATGGGATATAAAATCTTTCCTGCAGTGGACTGAAGGTTACAAGAATCCATCAGAGGCGTTGCTTTGTCCATAGGTGTGTTTTTCACACACTTAACAGAGGGGGGACAGACAGAAAGAGACAGGAGGAGACAATTAAAGACGCCTCGAGGGCATCAGCTGAGCAATGAGAAGGTTAATTTCCTCATCTCAGGAGGAACTATTGATCTGTAATGAAAAAGAAGCGTGGTGCTGTTTGCTGTTGACACCTCGTGGATACTTAACCTGTGTGTGCGTGTGTGCGTGTGTGTGTGTGTGTGTGTGCGTGTGTGCGTGCGTGTGTGCGTGTGTGTGTGTGTGTGTGTGTGCGTGTGTGCGTGCGTGCGTGTGTGTGTGTGCAGTGGAGTGGAGCTGCCTGAAGGATTTCTCGCTGCTGGCTGGAGAGATGGTGTTGGATAATCTGCAGACTCTCAAGTGCATCATCGGCAGCCTCACCACGGTAACAGCAGCATCACTCCTCCATCTCTCTCTGATCATAAAATCAACCGACTGATGCAGCAACTTTCTCTGACACCACTCTACACAACAACAGCGTTCCCCTCGTCTCACCGCGTCTGTGCTGATTTAGATAAAAAAGCACTGACGGTTCTGCTTCAGCAACCTTTGTCAAGACATACGAATTATAAAGTGACATAGTGCTTAAATACAGCTCATAACTGCCTGACAGTCCACAGCTGTTAGAGGTGTGTGTCTGTAGTCACTCATGTAAAAACCATCCACCAGCCTCTCAGTACCAACAAATAAATTACTTTAAATAAATACATTAAATAAATATATAACAATAATACAATTAAAAAATAAGAATTTAAATAAAAATATTTAGAAAATAACTTACTCCTCTATTAGTAATAATATAGGTTGAATATATATAATACAGTAATAAAATCAATAAATAAAATTACAGAAATTAATAAATAAATGCATAAAAATTAACTAAAACTAGAACAAAACTAGATCAAATTATGATTACATGAATATGACTACAAAGAGACACAAGAGACAAAAAAATGACTCAAACCGACGACTAAAAGACACAAAACAACCACAATAAGACACAAAATAACAACAAAGAGACACAAGACTAAAAAAAACTTACAAAACTTTAACTAAATAAATAGATAAATAAATGGTCTTAAAATGAGGTGTGGAAAGCGATTTTCCTCCTGTTAAAAGGTGATTCTGTTGAGAAGATGTGAGCACAGAGATGGGTTCAGAACACACACACTCTGCTTCTGTGACACTGATATTAATCCACGAGTCTCAAAAATTAACATTCTGATTAATGACAGATGAGGATGAAACAGGATGAAGATTAACACACGGCAGCTGTACCTTCAGGATCATCAGGATCAGATGTTAATTAATGTTCTGTGTTCTTCTAAATAAATATATAACAATAATACAATTAAAAAATAAGAATTTAAATAAAAATATTTAGAAAATAACTTACTCCTCTATTAGTAATAATATAGGTTGAATATATATAATACAGTAATAAAATCAATAAATAAAATTACAGAAATTAATAAATAAATGCATAAAAATTAACTAAAACTAGAACAAAACTAGATCAAATTATGATTACATGAATATGACTACAAAGAGACACAAGAGACAAAAAAATGACTCAAACCGACGACTAAAAGACACAAAACAACCACAATAAGACACAAAATAACAACAAAGAGACACAAGACTAAAAAAAACTTACAAAACTTTAACTAAATAAATAGATAAATAATTTAGAAAATAGATCAAATTTACTTATTTTCTTTTTTCTTTGAAATTGATTTTTGGTTCTTTGATTCGCTGCAAAAGAAACCAAACAAATGATGTGTGTGTTTCCTTCTGCTCAGCAACAACACACCACGGCACAACAAGATCACCTGAGCTATTTATCACCTACATTTTACATTTTTAGAAATATAATGTCGGCACAATTAAAAGAAAATACAAGAAACAGACAGACACAGAGGATGAGTTCAGTTGTGTCTCAGTTGTGAACTTCAGCAGCAGTGAAGTCAACATGTGATTCTGTAAACGTGTCAACAGACAAACACAATTAACACATTTTTAATTTGTTTGATCAAATGGTTGTTGGTAAAGACAAATAAATCATTTTAGAAATAAAGTTGATAATTATTGAAATGTTTTTAATTGTCACTTGTTGCACAAACATTTAGTCGACTGTGAATCACAGAAACCAGTGAGTTCTGACAAAATGAAAAGAAACTGTGGGTCCAAACAAAAATAAAATAAATTTAGTCATAATCTCTTCCTGCATGAGGCTCATAATCATCGTGTTCTGTCAGCAGTGCTGTTTGAAGGAACATTAAGAGAAATATTATAATGAGAAATATTTTCCAGTTCTGTAACTCCTGCTGTGTTTTTTCATTTGTGTTTGTGTTGGGATTAAACGGACGAGGAGCAGAGTGTTAGTGAGGGAGCCGCGAGCTGGATGTCGTGAAGATAAAACTCTTTGTGACTGACTTTTATTCTGACAGCTGCTTTCTGCTGCTGCAGCAAACACTCGGCCTCAGTCGGCTCTGATTCACACGTGTTGTGGTGTAATCTTGTTGTCCCATATTCCCAACAACTTTGCTGTCATGTGCAGTTTAGTGAATCACCGTCTGCCACATAAATGAACACTCTGCGTCTGCTGTTTATCGTTTAGAGCAGCGGCCGGCGTTCGTGTTCCTCCGCAACAGACCTGAAAACGTTCAAGGAAAGAAGCTGACGATTTAATGAGCTGAGCTGATACATCGCTGATTCAGACAAAAAGAGAGAAAAGAGACAAAAAACACAACATGACTACAAAGACACATAAAAAACCACAAAGAAATGCAAAACTATGACAAAAAGTTTGTCTTTAATTATATAAAACAATCACAAAGAGACAAATGTGACAACAAAGAGACACAAAATGGCTACAAGGGGACTCAACATGACTGCAAGGAGACATAAAACAACCACAAGGAAGCACAAAAAGACACAAAGCGACTACAAAGAGAAACAAATCTACAACAAAAAGACACAAAATGACCATAATTATATAAAATGGCCACAAAAAGACAAATTACACCACAAATACATTCAAAACTACGGTGTGTAGATGGCAAACATCTAAAAAAAAAAAGGTTTTAGTCCAGAATTAACACAATAATAACCAGATACAGATCAGAGTATGTGGACAGAATAATGTGGACACAGCGTCCACTCGTCTGATTCCAGTCTTCTGAGCAGATGTTGAATCAGCTGCAGAGGTTTGCTCTCATTCAGACAACAGAGCATCAGTGGTTAACTGTCCACATACCTTTGGCCAGATATACTCAGTAAATGTACAGACTGTGTTTTTTGTATCCAAATCAGAGCTGTTTCATGTTCTTTATGTGAACAGATGTGTTTTTTCATGTCAGGGTCGACTCTACTACGTTCGAGTGTCGGCGTATAACATGAAGGGTTGGGGTCCACCTGCCTCCTCCCTGCCTCCATCTGCAGCTCCGTCCAGTAAGTTTTCATCTTCTGTCACGTCCACATCATCTCACCTATACAGCACATACTGACTTTAACCTGCGTGTTTATGTGGCTGTATGCGTGTAAGTAAATGTACTCGTGACCATTCGTGCTCCTGTGTGTGTGCTGGTCTTAAAATGAGGTGTGGAAAGCGATTTTCCTCCTGTTAAAAGGTGATTCTGTTGAGAAGATGTGAGCACAGAGATGGGCTCAGAACACACACACTCTGCTTCTGTGACACTGATATTAATCCACGAGTCTCAAAAATTAACATTCTGATTAATGACAGATGAGGATGAAACAGGATGAAGATTAACACACGGCAGCTGTACCTTCAGGATCATCAGGATCAGATGTTAATTAATGTTCTGTGTTCTTCACATGCCGTCATAGTCACAGGTCATACAGTCAAACTGTGTTTACAGAGCTTCTAAAAATGATTTCCCCCGGAGAGGTTCCTCTGTCCTGTCAAGTCTATAACTACAGTTTTAAGTTTGGCTGATCAAATTATATCATATATGCTTCAGGGACATTATTGTACACATGGAAACATTTAAAATAAGTGAAAGCAGCCTCTCTAATTATTAAATCATCTTTTAAATGATGTTGAACAGTGTGAGCTTTACAGGTGATTCTTTATCGTGTGCTGTATTGATGTCCGAGTGTTTTCTTTAACAAATTACTTTAATGATTAGAGAAGCTGCTTTCAGTCTTAAACCTTATGTTTTGTTGGTTAAATATTTGCAATATTTTACTGCAGTGACATTACAGCATGCATGAAGACATTTAAAATAACTGAAAATCCTTAAATCATTTTTTAAATGCTGTTGAGCAGCACAAACCTTCCAGGTGATTGTTTCGTTTTAAACATTTCCTTGAGTGCAGTAATGTCACTGCAGTCATGCTGCTGTGCAGAAAAGGTGGTGTTGTAGCTCTGTTAGCATTTATGCCAGTATAAATTAAACATAGAAATGACAGAGCCATTTAGATGTGTGATGAGTACTTTTACTTTTATACTTGGATCACATTTTGCTGATAATGCTGCTGTAATTTTACTGAAGGTTTAGGCTGCAGGACTACTACATGTAACAGAGTATTTTTAAATGTGATCATAAATTTTCCTCCAGCGCTGTCTGCTGGTGGTAATCAGCGTCCTGAGTTACAGTGAGGTGAGTGTGTTTCCTCTGGTCAGTAGGAAACGGTGAATCATCTGTGCGTTCTCTGTTCTTGTTCTGAGCTGTTCTGTTGGGAACATTGGTTTCATCTCTCCGTCACGACTCTGAACATTCAAGTACTGAAGCCTTGAGCTGTGTGTGTCTGTGCCTGTTCCACACAATGTCTGAGTTTCTATGGATGTGTTGAAGTGTGTGTGTGTGTGTGTGTGTGTGTGTGTGTGTGTGTGTGTGTGTGTGTGTGTGTGTGTGTGTGTGTGTGTGTGTGTGTGCATATGTCAGCAGCAGTGTGTGGGTGTGTGATTTAAAGAGGCAGAGAAAGAGAAGAGTGAAAACATAACTGCACCTCTAAGATGCTTGAAATCCATTAGTGTGTCCAATAGCTGTTCAGATATTTCACACACACACACACACACACACACACACACACACACACACACACACACACACACACACACACACACACATAAAAAATGAAACAGTATGAAGAGAAGGCCTCGTGACATGTATTGATTTCCCGTTCATCCTCCTCTCTGCTGTCGTAGTGCAGCTTTTCAGTCTTTGTCCTTCACATGTGGACAAAGCTGAGAAAACCAGTTTTGTGTGACGATGAACTTTTCCAGCTGGGATACCCAATCCACAGTCCACACACACGTCATTACACAGGGCAGCTGCTGGACATTTGGATGTCCTGAGCCTTTGATAAGCCCCGCCTCCAAACAGCAGTTGTCCAATCATAGGTTAGAAACTGTAACTAGGGCTGTCAACCTCTCCATTTCTCTCCATGTTGAAGGTGTGCAGTATTTATAAATATTTCACTAAATTACTTTTAACTCAATTCAGATAATTCAAATCTTTATACCTCTTAGCATCAGTGTTAGTAAGGAAAATATTTTTAAAAGTTACACTTGTCCCAGGACTCCCCTATCTCAACATACTGACTTAGTAAGAAGTCATTTAGAAAAAGTTTCTCATTATTTTAAGATACTAAGTTATTATTTTTTGATACTGAATATTTTAAATGCAGCAGCATGAACACACTGTTGTGGTGTTTAAAATAAAATAATTTATAATGAGACGTGTTAAAAGTGTACAGCTTCATCACTGGACACCAATCAGAAACAGGTTTGTGTTTGTACTGCAGTTTGCAGTGATGCATTTACTGATCAAACAATTACAAATAAAGAAACAGAAACTCAAAAGTGTCTAAAGGAATCGTGAAAACTGATTGTGGGTGATTTAAAGTTTTTATGCGGATTTAAGCACCAAGAACAACAAGCAGAACTTCCATGTAGCACCAGAGTGAGTCAATGAAACCGTTATTAAACTATATTTATTAAAAAAGAAGTTCAGTTTGTGAGAGTTGAGATTCAGACAGTTGAACAGTTGATCTGGAGATCTTCAGCTGATTATACCAGATGTGATCTGCTGTTGGAGACACGTCACGTTGTGTCCATGTCACATGTATTTTGGCCGTGGCAAGTCGGTGTTTATTCTGTCATGAGAAGTTTGTCTGTGACAGTGAAATTACCTGAATTGTTGTTTGTTGTGAGGCCAGAAAGATGAACTTTAAAGGACAAAACCCCGTCGATTCAGCACCATGAACAGAGAGAAACAGAGACTCTGTTTAATTTTACCACCTTAATGAAAACATGTTTGTCGTCTGGTTGTTTGTTCAGATTGGAGGGAGAGCGACGGACGGGAGCCCAGGAGGCGGGGCCACATCGAGGCCATGGAGCGTCTGCTGCAGCAGGTCCGAGCGACTCACACACACTACTGCTGCGGAGGTGAGTCTCTGAACACTGGGATAATACAGGAAGTGACCACAACAGTGTGAAGAGTGTTTACAGACGTGTGAGAGGCTTCAGGGTTTATTACTCAGCATCAACAGTTTGGACTGATGTAGACAGACCCGGAGGAACTTTATGTGAGAACACAAACTTTAATAATAAACACCAACATAACTCACCAGTGGACACAGAAATCAATAAAGGATTTTGGAGCCGACAGCAAAGTCATCAGATAAATTCAAGTAACACCTGTGAGATTTCTGTGACTTCTGCAGTGTGCTTTCTGCATCACGTCCTGCCTCCTGCTGTCTCTACCCAGGTGTCAACCCTCACCTAGAGGGAAATCTGTAATATTTTGACTGTATTAAACCATAAAATGACCCTGATACGTCATCAGAGATTAAGGAAACATGTTATATTGAAATACTCACTACCCTGACATTAACACTCCAGCAGTGGTCTGAAACTTTTTTTTAGTTTGCCTGTTTCATGTTAATTAGACTTTAAATTAATGCAGAATGCTCTCTGAATGAGTCAGTGTCTGTTTATGAGTCATAATAAAACATTAATAATCTTTCAGAAGGAGTGGATGTTTATAATGTTAAACTGATCAAAATGTCAATGGAGTTTGGCAGCAGTGAGACAGAGTGTATTTTCAGAGCAGTGGGCTTTTGGGTTTTTTTTTGGTTTTTTCCTCACTTGTTTTTGTCAAATTACAATGTTGAGCTCATCCTGCACTCCTGCAGCGTTCATGCAGCGTTCTGCAGCGTTCCTGTAGCGTTCCTGCAGCGTTCCTGCAGTGTTCATGCAGCGTTCCTGCAGCGTTCCTGCAGCGTTCCTGCAGTGTTCATGCAGCGTTCCTGCAGCGTTCCTGCAGAGCTTGAGTCTTGGGAGGAGTCGGCAGGGGGGACCAACTGGACACGTTTTTGGATGCGCAATTGCTATTATTATTATTATTATTGCTACATACTGCTCCTTTAAAGCTCCCTTAATCAATATTTTTAATATGAACATTGACTGAAATGACTCGTGACCGATAAAATCAAATGAGCTGGAGAACATATCAGAGCATTTAGCAGTTTAAGAGCCACAGATTTCCCTCACGGTGTGGTGGAGACAAAAACAGAGCAAAAAGAGAGAGAATAACGGACACACACACACACACACACACACACACACACACACACGTGTTACTAAATTGCTGATCGTGTTGCTCTGAGTGGAAGCAGCTGTTTGCACACAGACACAATTTCTTTATACAATCAGAATTAATAATGTTAACATTGATCTTCAATGAGTTTTTGAGTTCTTTTGCTCAGATCAACAGAGAGATAATTTTCCACATTCACTTCAGGAGTTTTCTTTCATCCAAACAGATCAATTATTGCAGCACGGCCGAGTCATTTCACATCCTCTTTTCCCTTTTCTCTCAAGCTGTTTGAATGTTATGTAAAAGCTGTGCGCTGCTGTTGACTTAGAGATATTTATTTCTATTATTTTATCTGTCAATACAAACATTATTTCTGCCTGTTCCCATCTGTTGTCTGACTTTGGACTCAATCAAGCCAAAAACAAACATGTTTGCTGTAAAAAAGATTAAAAAGCTTCTTGCAGAATAAAAAAAACGGCTTTGGCTGTGGAGGTGACAGTGAGTCAGATCAGGTCATGAAGTTTGTGTTGGACAGTTAGTTCAGTTTGATGATTCCCACAGACCTCCTGAGATTTAACACTTTGATGCTCGACACCGTGTGAACATGACTTCTGATTGGCGGAGCTGAGCAGAAAACTGTGATTCAGCTGAATGTCAGCCGTGTGGGAGGAACAAGCTGCTGAAAGAGCGCAAGGTGACTTTCACTGAGAACAATAAAGAGAACAGCTCAACACACACAAGGACAAAAACAAAAGAAAGACATTTATAGGCTTTAACCCGTCGTCCTTACTGCCGCTTCACATTTTTGTGATGCTCAGAGCTGTGTTCTGTTGGAAATGTTTTAGTCCAGGTGTGTATTATGTTTACTGTAGAACCACTGCTGCTCATCTTATATGAAAATATGAAATCACAAACATCATGAGAGAGATTTCAGCCTCAGTTCAGAGCAGCTCACCTTGAAGACGCTGATGTAAAGCTGTGATGCTGACAGCTGTCGGCACTGTCTGCTGGCAGTAAATGTACAGTTTGTTCATGATAAATGCTGCAGAAGATCCTTTTTTTCTTGTTTCCCAGCTGCTGGGTGACGTGAAGGAGAGTCTAAATTTGATTAAACTGGAGCAGAGTGAGCTGATCTCTGGCTTTTTCAGCGCCTTTTTGACTGGACACCAGCCTCACCAAAGAAAAAAAAATAGAGCTGCTCTGATAAAAACAAAAGTGTTTCTGTTGAGTGTGAGATGTGTAACTGACTCACCTCTGCATCTTTTTTCTTTATAATGCTGCACTGTGAACAAAATGCCTGCACTGAAAACTGAAATGCACAAACGAAATCTTACTGTCCAAACTTCTGTCTTCTGTCAGTCAGACAGACAGGATCACATGTTCAGTCTCTGTTGTCACAACATGCTACTTTCTCTGTAACAAAACCGACTCTGCTCGCTGATTTCATTTCAACAACTCAAGGCCACAAACCTGATAGAATTTAGAGGAAAAGGCACATTCGGTGTATAGGTAACATATTTTTATAGTTGAAGAATCACTTTATACTATAAAAAAATATTTGAGACTCAAAATTTCAACACAGCGTACTGCAATAGATTGTTTGGGGTTCAAAACTCAAAAATCTATTTTGTTTTCTCAATTTTGTCATTTTTACAGTGTAGATCCACAACAATGAAAAATGAAACGTACTACTACTTATTACTACTTAATGCTAATGTTAGCATCATGCTAATACTCCTGTGAATGTCGATGTTGGGCGTTCAGAAGACAACATACATAAAAACTTTCCTGCCAGCTCCTCAGGGGACGTCTTTTCAACATACAAGATGTCCAATAAATGTCTTCTGTACGCATCGTGGTGTATTTTCAGTGTTTTTAGAGACGTTCTCAAACGCCAAAACATTGACATCAAGAGACATTTAAAGAAAAAATAAACAACATTATGTCAATGAACCGAGTCGACATATAGACTAAGAATGAAGGTGATAATATAATCAGATTTTATTGCACATTAATGAATTTAAATTCTGTTCATGAAAGATCAGATTTTTTGCCCGATATTAATAACCGACCTGTCCGCCCCGGTGGTGAGAAATACAACCCCACCGTCACTCGACCAACTCCAAGTCAACAGCTATGATGTCATCAGGCTCACTGCCAACACACACACACACACACACACACACACACACACACGGTGCTGCGTGTTTTTGGACGGACAGAAAAAGAAAATCTCAGTGCAAAATAACAACAAAAGTCGTTCATGTGTGTTTGAATTTATGTTTGGAGGACGCGCTCAATTAGTCATTATCCCAGCTGTGTGTGCACATGTAATATAAACCCACCGTGTGTGTGTGTGTGTGTGTGTGTGTGTGTGTGTGTGTGTGTGTGTGTGTGTGTGTGTGTGTGTGTGTGTGTGTGTGGCTCTGCAGGGTGTATATTTATATTCTCAGAGAGCCAAAAATATATGTGTGAAATTAATCAGAGTACAAAGACTCCACTATAGAGCGGAGAGAGCTAATGAGAGACAGAGAGTTAATGTATGGTGTGTGTGTGTGTGTGTGTGTGTGTGTGTGTGTGTGTGTTCCCCTATAGAGAACCACTCAGACTGGACCTTGTTTTCTCTCCATCCTTTACAACAATACGTTTACCTAAACAACGGAGTAGGTTGGTTGCTAACAAACAAACATCGCATACGAGAGAACCAGCGACACGTGATCAGGTGTTATAAGTATGTTACGTCACATTAAATACACGGTTAACAGAGTCACAGTTTGGTTAGGTTTAAAAAAAATGTTTGTTGTGCAGGTCACATGACAGAAAAGATGTGATGGAGACACGGACAAGACAAACATAACTTTAAATAAATCAACAACACTCATCAAAAAGTACAAACTATCCCTTTAATAAAGTCATTATTATACCAAGACATGGCAACACGAAAACTATGTAGAAGACATGACAAGACTGAATATGATGTAACAGATTTAAAGACTCAATAAAACATAACAAGGGCAAAATGACAAAAAAGTAACAAGAAAAAAAAACAGTGTAAGAAAAAATTACGTGTTACGTCATGTAACAAGACAAGAACAACATAACAAGATACAACAAGACATAATAAGACATGACAAGATAAAACAAACATAAAACACTTAAGAGGTAAAAAATTACATGAGAAGACAAAAACAGTCAGTAGAAATGTCCTTCAGAGGACAATCTTTATTCTTTGAGAACCTGAACGTTTTCACTTTCACTGCAGTAATCAAGTTAAATCAGCACTTCTACTTTTCTTTATTTTGCACGAGTATTTGTACTTCAGGCCACCTGTGCACATAAATATGTTGTTCATGGACTCGTCCAACTGTCCTCCATCTTCACCTGCAGCAGAAGAAGCCTGACAAAGCTCAGATCAGGTTTCACTCTGCTCCACGCTGCAGATACCGACTGTCACAGTAACAGAGAGGCTGATGTTCTGTGGTTTTCCTCTCTGTGCTTCTTATTCTGCGTCCAGCTCAGTTTCAGTTGTCGTTTTAAATCAGTTTTATTAGCAGCAGCGGGCGACTCGCTGCAACGACAACGACGTGAACGAGAACCAACACGAGCAGCTCGGACTGAAATGAAAACTCCATCGCATGGAAAGGTGGTCGCCTCATTAATCGACTCCAACCAAAACTCATTTCTTTATTTATTCAGAGTGACGTGCGGCGCTGCACAGTAGGCGCTGTGCTCTTGTCATATTATCCACTTGTCAAAGGCAGTTAGCCTCCAGCGCTGCAAACACACAGAGACTTTTTAAAGCTGGAGAGCGCTGGTGGCAGCCTCAACCTGTTACTGAAATAACAAGCCCAGTGTGTGTGTGTTCCTGCTGCTGAATGGCTCGCTCAGTCTCGCCGCGGAGACGTTTTGCAGACTCCGTGCTGCAGGTACGGACGGTTGTGTAATGTTTTGGAGGAGGCGGAGAGCTAAAGGTCGTCCTCCACCTGTCTGCAGACACGCGGGTCGAGCTGCTGAAGAAGAAATGCAGCGATTAGTCTCACAGAAACATTGTTATTGTGAGCTTGTGTGGATGGGGAAGGTTTATTCTGGCAGACTGAAAGGGCAATTTCAAAGATGAAAGTGTGTGTGAGTGCTGCAGCAGAGTGTGTAGAGCAGAAATCTGGACAAAAGGCACTCAGGCTGCAGCAGACAACAGGCTGTAATTACCACTTTCCACAAACAAGCACCAATTTCATGTAGAGATTCAAACCGAAAAGCTACAGTCCACCTCCTCAAATTATACCGCAGTAATCAGACGACAGATTTCTGTTTGTAGACGACTGGAAACCTCCAGCATCACAAACTGAATCAATTAATAACATTAAATAATTATCTGATGGGAGGAAGTGTTTGGCTGCTGAGAATGTTTCTTTAAATCTGTCAAAAGTCAAATAACATTGTGAAGACAAAAAATATCAGCCTCTAATGCACATTGTAATGAACAAAAGCTCGCGGCGCATGCAGCTTGACGTTCGCCGCTGCTGTGAAGATGACACACCAACATGAAGTTTATTGGCTGTGATCTGTCTCTGATCTGACTGAACTGCCTCGTGAAAGTGATATTTTAAACTAACAAAAGTCAATAAAACAAGACATTTGGTGTTTTCAAAGTCATGATATGGAGCTGAGACAGATTCCATATTCTGTTTGTGTTCAGAGGCTGCTGAGCGCAGCAGACGGATCACACCGAGCACACCGCTTTGTTACAAACAGCTAGCCTCATAAATTTCACGATCACTCAAACACCAAAACTCTAAAAAAGTTCTCAGTCAGTTGGTGTGAGGCTCCAGATGGATTCTTCAGGAGATTTTGGCGTCTTTCTTCAGTGAGCAGCACGTTTTTAGATAAAGTATAAATCCAGTCTTCTTGAATGTTTGGGCTTCACCTGGAATTTTGAGTCACTGTGAGCATGTTAGCATGCAGATGTTAGCATTTAGCTGGAGCTCAGCCTCGCAGAGCTGCTAGCATGACAGCAGCTTCTTATTGTTCTGTACAGAACGTTCTTTTGTTGGTGGTGGGTTTTTTTTCCAGGACCTGCTCTTCTCTGCCTCTGATTGGCTCGTGCTCGTTACCTTCATTGGTTTGGGTCATTTGGGTTAATGAAAAATAAATATGCAAAGTATATGAAACTTTAGCACAGTTTACAGTTTATACTAAGTACATTTTGGTTGTAATTAAATTGTAGAAAAGCACAATTTGATGCTCATTTAATCTTTATTCTCTGTTTGTATATATAATATTAATACTAATATACATGCTCGATTAATTAATGAAATTAAAGTTTCTCTTGTTTGTGCTGCTCAAAGTACCCTGAAGTACCAGTTTAAATAAACTTACACTGAAGTGCACTTTTTATAAGCAAACTTTAATAAACTTCTAAAGAAGAGAAAGTAAAATACACTGTAATAAAAAATTAGATACAAAGTTAACTACTTTTCAAAAGTAAACTAACTTACCTTACCACATACATATTATAAGTATTTTCAGCAAGCATTTGCAATTAGTATACTTTTTAAAAGTATACTAATGTACAATACATAGAATAAAGTAGCTACACTTATTGTTATTACACTGAAATACCAAGTATTCAGAGTGAGTATATGTATTTTGAGTACATTGAAGTTAAAGTAATGACATCTATAGTAAATCTAAAGTAAAACTTAAGTCACTAACTAACTAACTTAAACTAAACTAACTAAACTGTACCACCTTTTCCTACCTGGGTAGGCATGAGGGCTGTGATTGGTCAGGGTGAGAGTATCGGGTAAGCCCATCACAGGTAGAGTAGGATGGGACATGCCTTTGCCATCCTGGGAAATAAAAATATTGTGTACGGTACGGTCCTCAGGGGCCAAACATGGAAAACTCTTCCTCCTCCTCCTCCTCCTCCTCCTCCATCATGTCATCAGTCTGTACTGTGGGTTGTCTGTAGCGTGGATCAGTGGACGTTTGTCCGCTGGTGGTCTGTGTTTGAGCCGCCGGGCAGAACAGAAGCTCCCCCGACATGTTTGTGAGCGTCAGACGGCTCCACGTCTGCCGTCTGTTTACAGGCCGGTAATTACGTGACGCTTAATTAGCCGGAGTAAAAAGGGGCGCTGTGGTCTGGAGATTGGCATCGCTGAGCGGCCGGCCGCCGTCCTCACAGGGCCGCAGGGAGAGAGCGAGGACGGGAGGGAAAGGAGATAGACGGCCGAACGAACGAATGAACCAGATAAGATAACGTTCAGTCAGACGGACAGCATGGGAGAGTGACTCGACCCGGCTGACCTCATAAACACACACACACACATACACACACACACACACTGCCGTGCTTCTCAACCTGTCTTAATTCACTCAGGTTGAAATCAGTGTTTTCAGTTTATTAATAATAAGGTCAGCAGATCTTCCTCTGGGGCCTCCTGATTTTGCCTGGAGCCAAGAATATATTTATGTATATTTAAATATACAGTGTCTCACAAAAGTGAGTACACCCCTCACATTACTGCAAATATTTAATTATATCTTTTCATGGGACAACACTGAAGAAATGACACTTTGATACAATGACCTGTCCTGCTGTATGGTCTTGTCCACCGTGCTGCAGCTTAATTTCAGGGTGTTGGCAGTCTTCTTATAGCCTCGTCCATCTTTATGTAGAGCAACAATTCTTTTTTTTCAGATCCTCAGAGAGTTCTTGGCCATGAGGTGCCATGTTGAACTTCCAGTGACCAGTATGAGAGAGAGTGAGAGCGATAACACCAAATTTAACCCACCTGCTCCCCATTCACACCTGAGACCTTGTGACACTAACGAGTCACATGACACCGGGGAGGGAAAATGCCTAATTGGGCCCAATTTGGACATTTTCACCTGGGGGTGTTCTCACTTTTGTTGCCAGCGGTTTAGACATTAATGGCTGTGTGTTGAGTTATTTTGAGGGGACAGTAAATTTACACTGTTGTACAAGCTGTACACTGACTACTTTACATTGTATCAAAATGTCATTTCTTCAGTGTTGTCTCATGAAAAGATAGAATTAAATATTTGCAGAAATGTGAGGGGTGTACTCACTTTTGTGAGATCCTGTATATAGACTGAGTTGTATCAACAAACATTCATTTAATCTGAGATTAGTTCTAATCAGGTTCAAACTGAGTCAGTCCAGATTTAAAATTGAGCAGTGTTGCACAATTAAAGATCGGAAAATCCAAGTTTGGCTGCTCTGTATTCCTGAGCTAAACATTACATTGTTGTCTTGCTAACGTTAGCTTAAAATGAACAAAATGTTTTTGTGAGTCAGTGTTAAAATGTCAACAGAACCTCTCATTGTTTTCTTGCTAACATTCTTGTTTGTGAGTTAATGTGAACTGTGTGTGTGTGTGTGTGTGTGTGTGTGTGTGTGTGTGTGTTAGTTAGCCTCCTGACGACGCCTCAGCAGAGAAGCCCAAAGTTTTGGTCAAATTTATGGAGCGACTATGATTGTCTGCAAAGATTTAGACATTGAAGGCAGTTTAAGTGTTGTGTTGCTGAACATCCTTCAGTTTAGTTTTTCATTGATGAGAAAAACTCTGATCAGACTGATAGAAACATCCTGACTGATTGATCAGTGACCATCAGCTGTCCTGCTAAACAAACATCATCTTTAAATCCAGTCAAGGAAGCAAAATCTGTGTGGATGTTTTTTTAAAATAGAAATGTGTAGGAACACCTGATGTGAGATAAGTAAGGTTCCTCTAAACATGTCAACTGTTTTTTCTTCTTCTTCTCTTGTCTTCAGACACGTCGAAGCTGCAGAACCCGAGCAGGAAGCAGTCTGTCTCCAGAAGTCTGAAACACCTCTTCAACTCCTCCAACAAGTTTGTGAAAACACTGAAAAGGTTTGTGTTGAAGTTCTGTAATGCTCAACTTTTATAAATGAAATTAACCGTCTGTTGTAGATGGACGCCTTATCTCTGAATCATTTTAACGTCAGTAAAAGAAGCAAAATGCACCAAATGTGTTTTGGGAAACGGATGTTAATACAACACACAGCACAAAAACTGACAGTGTTTCCGTCCCTGTGCGTCTCCGTGCTGCGTGTCTGCAGGGGGATCTACCTGGCAGCCGTCTTCTACCATAAAGACAGTTTACTGGTGACAGCGGAGGACCAGATCCCCATCGTGGAGGTGGACGACTCCTACAGCAGCTCCCTCATGCAAGACTTCCTCTGGTTCACCAAGGTACCGTTACCGTGCCGCACATTTCGCTCGGTGCTTAAAAATACCAGCGTCTGTCCCTGTCTGCACGTTCTTTTTTTGTTAGTTTGTTGAAATGTTTTTTTTCTTGCATATATAATTGAATTTATTTTGCCTCTTGAATGTGCATCTGTATGTTTTTCTACTTCATTTTTCTCTTTTTGATTTTGCGGATGTGACGGTGGATTTTTATGAATGTGAAAAATGAAAAAAGGTAGTAAAGTGACAAAACAAATGGACTTCTAGTTTGGACAGAAGTCAAACCTGTTATAATGTCATCTTTTCCTTTTTATGTTTGTGTTTCTGTGCTTGTTCGCTAAACCAGATCCAACATGTTAATCTCACAGGGCTGTGATGGTTGGAAGTTGTGTTTCTCTGTTTGTGACGGAGCTGTGAAAGTGTCTCAGTCTTCAGGTGTGAGATACTTGTTGGATCCTCAGACGTGTTTTAAATCTGCTCACTCCGCCGCCGCCCCCGAACGCCACACCAATGCTTGCAGTTAGTTTTTTTTATGAGGCGCTGCAGTTTAATGACTTTCTGTCTGTGTGTTTGTCTCTGCAGCTGTCCTGTATGTGGGAGGACGTCCGGTGGCTGAGACAGAGTATGTCAGTGTCTATGTCGTCGTCCTCCACCCTGCAGGCCAGGCACAAGATGCTCACCGCCGCCGGCCAGCTGCAGGTCAGTCAGAGCACCCGAATGCCACAACACGAGACTTTTTAATCAGGTTTAATAAACTGTGAAGCATCAACGCTCACACGACCCGTTTTATATTTAATTAATGTTAAAAAATACTCATTTCCTGTCAACCAGAACCAACGGTGAGTCAGTTCAGAGAAAAATATCTCTGATTTCAGCTTCTTAATGTCAGAAAACATAACAGCATCCCAAAAACTAATGTGGACAAAACATTGATTAAACTTTTAACAAACCAACACTATGTTGACATCTGCAGAGCCTCCTGGGAACTCACAACCTGGGACGCGTCCACTACGAGCCCATCAAGGATCGTCATGGCAACGTGCTACTGGTGACCATCCGTGACACGGAGAGCCAGCACTCGCTGTTCAGCGGGAAGTGGATGCAGGTGACCAAGCTGCAGAGCCAGAGGAAGTCTCTGTCCACGCCGGAGGAGCCGTACGCCCTCGACATCCTCATCATCACCATCCAGGTGAGGAAGAACACAACGAGGAGTTCACTTTTAAAATGTTTTGTCAAAAACATTTTTTTGTTGTCGTTGTGCTGTTAAGCAAAATCTGTCCAGTGACGTTTGATGAAGGTGTCATCTAAATGTTTCCATGTGTGCAGTAAAGTCGCTGCAGGAAATATTGTTAATATTTAACCAGCAAAACATGAAAAGGTTAAAGACTGAAAGCAGCCTCTGTAATCATTACAGTAAATCATGAAAGAAAACACTCAGACATCAATATAGCACATGATGAAGAACCACCTGGAAAGCTGGCACTGCTCGACTTCATTTAAAAGATGATTTAATGATTATAGAGGCTGCTTTCAGTTATTTTAAATGTTTCCATGTGTGCAGTAATGTCACTGCAGAATGTGTGCACATTCTGAACCTGTCAATGTCGTCTCCTCTTACAGTCTGAATAATGCTCTCTCAAATAGCAGAAAAATACCAAGTCATTGACTTCAGACCAGGTTTTTATTGGTCAGTGTGTGACGACCTGCTATCACAGATTACTCAGAATGGATCAGTCACTTTCTGCTGCCTCAGGATCGCACTGCTCCAACAATACACCTGACCACACCTCACATTAAGACTAACGCACCCACAGGTGCACATGACTGCAAAAATAGCTGCGCTGTGCACCAGGTGGAAGTCATGTGTCTGTAAACTGTCTGTCTGTCTTCAGGACATTTTGGCGTACCAGCGGCGCAGCACTCACCGGTTGGCCCCTGGTCTCTATCTGGGCTTCCTGAAGCTCAGCAGCTCTGTGGACCAGATCAAAGTCCTGGTGTCCCAACGGACCCCCAACATGCTCTGTCACACACGCATACGAGACAACAACAACGTGTCCAGGTACATCTCACACACACACACACACACACACACACACACACACACACACACACACACACACATACACAGAGCTGAAGGTTTGAGTTTATTGTTGCTGCTCATTAACAATCATATTCAGGCAGACGAATAAAAGACAAACACAGCAAGGCTGCAGCGTTCAATGGACAGAAAGAGAGTCGTGACTGAGAGATGAAACCTGTGTACTCAACCAGAGAACGTCAGAGGGAGCACATGTTCTCTTGTCCCTGACACACTGAGCACGCTTTAAAGGTTGTTCATTCAGGATGAGAAACCTGATTATTAAACTGTTTGAACACGTGAGTCTCATTCTGTGTGTTTCAGATGTCATAAAATCACAAGTCTAAATCGAATCATGGATTTGGAGAACAGTTACACCTCTGCTCTTCATGTATAACAGGAGTACTGACATGCAGACAGTTTGTGTCACCATGTGGACTCACACCTTTGTAAATCTGTCTTTATTTTAACGTACACACAGATTTAACTCTGGTGTTTTCTTGTCTAAATCTAAACACACAGCTGCTCCTTCACAGAAAAACTGAACTGTAGAAATAAGTTGAAGAGTTTCAAATGTGACTGAACATCTGAGGAATGACAGAGAGCTGTTTGCACCTCTCTGTCAGTCAGTCCCCCGACAAGGACGCTAATCTGCCAGTATTACATTACACCATCACTACACTGTGTGTGTGTGTGTGTGTGTGTGTGTGTGTGTGTGTGTGTGTGTGTGTGTGTGTGTGTGTGTGTGTGTGTGTGTGTGTCTTTTGTGTTGGATCCAATCTGATTGGCTGTGAGCTCTGGGCAGGTAGAAGTATTTCTGCTCTTTGGCCTCCATTGCAGGAATTTCTGGACGCTGAGCAGCTTCACATTCCCACCTCACAGCAGAGATTGGAAAGTGTGAAGTGAGAAACAAAAGGAGGAAAAACTGCGTGCGTGCGTGCGTGCGTGCGTGCGTGCGTGCGTGCGTGCGTGCGTGCGTGCATGCGTTTTGCAGAAATGGGAAGTAACTAAGTTCAAATCCTGTTATTGTACATTTTCAGGTTTCTGTACCTGAACACAAATATTTGAACGAATGACTTTGAGGTGAATTATTAATTATTGTTATTTTGCATCATTGTGCGCAAAATGACATAACAAGACCTACGTATGTAGACAAAAGCATGACGTAACAAGATGTAAAAAGATGAAAACAATGTAACAAGACAAAAAGACTCACAAAGACAAAAACAACGCAATAAGATAAAAAACAGGACTCAAAATGACATAAGACAGAAACAGTCAGTAGAAATGTCCTTCAGAGGACGACTATTTACTTTCCTATTTTGAGGACACATCAGATCCTGAACTTTTTCACGTTTACTGCAGTAAACAAGTTGAATAAGTACTTCTACTTTTACTCGAGTATCTGTACTTGTACTTGAGTAAAGACGGAGAGGACGTCCGTCTCCTCGTGTGTGTAGTCTGATGATCAGATTAAAGAAAATCTGTCAGTGTCTGTGTGTAATGAGTGTGTGAGTGGTTGTTGTGTTTATGAGCCGGTTGTTGATTTGTTTGTTTGTTTTGGTCGGAGGTGACGGAGGTGATCACTCAGGTGAGCTGAACACAGAGAAGTCATTGACGTCACACACACTCAGAGGCTCTGTTCAGACCCGTCCTCAGTGATCAGGTGATCACAGGGGGGACAGCTCATTACAGTGTGTCTCCAGATGTGTCCTCAGTGACCAGCTGGGATCACATCTGACCTGCCGCTCAGTGTGCACACTTTAACATCCGTTACTGTCTGTCCGTTTCTTCAGTCCATCATCTCACTGTGAGCAGATGATGAAGAAAGACCACCGAGCCTCTCTGCTGTCTGATCTTCACAGCAGCACAGTGGTTTTTACAAGGAAAGAATCAACTTCATGTTTCGACAAATTTTCCAGAAGTCATGAAAGATTAAGATTCACTTTTGGTCATTTTACTTCCACGCTCTGTATGCAAATAAACACGTTCACACTGTGGTTTTTTAACCAGCAGCTCGCTGAGATTAACAGACACATTTAATCAAATGAACGTGGAACAGTTCCTGATTCACAAAAAGGCTCAAATAATTCATAAAGTTTATAAAGTTTCTCGTCACTCAACAGATCCCAAAATAGCACAGTTTCATTTTTTGTTGACCGCCGAGTTTTCGTACGTGAACAAAATTATTGTTGACTCTTTTTTTGTTCTGTTGTGTGTCTGTGTGTGTGTGCGTGTTGTGTTCAGGGAGGAGTGGGACTGGATCCAGACGCTGTCGGCTGCAGGTGAAAAGGAGCGCAGCGGGGAGGAGAGCGAGGAGGCGGGGCCCCAGCCTGAAAGCCACGCCCCTTTACTGTACTACGAGCTGCAGACGGCGATCAAGTCTCTGCTGAAACACATCAACCTACCTCTGAACCAGGTAACATACACACACATACACACACACAGACACACACACACACACACACACACACACAGACAGTGCACATTTTAGTCCTTCAACTGCCTTTAAAGGGACAGTTCATATTATTTGCAGTGTGTTTGTATGAGCTTCTTCTCCACAGTCATCAGCAGATGGAGGTCGACACACCTCCAGTTTGGAGAAGCAGCAGGAGAACCAGTGTAGGAAGTAGAACCGTGTTCTGCTGTGGACGTGAGAACTTTTGTTGAGATAAATGAAACCCTGAAAAATTCTGTATTCCAAAAACATGTTGGACTTGTCATTATTTGTTTGCTTGAAATCTGAATTGTGGCATTGAAAATATAAAATTTTGTAAGTTCATTTTTTGTTGTTTCTAAATCTCAAAGAGTTTATCTACAAAAGAAACAAAATAGTATAGGTTAGCAAAACTTTTTTTTAGTTTATATTAAAACTTAAGACTTAAGACAACTAAAAAACTATATCAGTTTGAGTGTATGCTCTATTTATAATATTGTCACCACTTTATCTTCCTGTCAGACAGACTTTTCTGACCGGAAATCACCATTAATTAAGACAAATGTAACTCTCTCTGCAAACCAACCAAACTCCATTCATAAAATCAGTAATTTTAGAGCACAGAAGTTGTTGTTCTCCTGCTGCCTCCATCTG
>NC_139333.1:874824-964824 GCF_056507025.1 Lutjanus erythropterus | reverse complement strand
CAAAAATGTCTCCGTTTTCCAAAAATGTCATTTGACATTTTTCAACATGTTCTCACTCTGAGGTCTAAAACATTAAATGTGTCCACTTTGATGAAATGTCCCCAGTTTGCAAAAAATTCTCCACCTGACAGACTTTATGAAAATGTCTTCACTTTCCCTTCTTTACAAAATGTCCTCACTCCTCGTGTCTAACTTCAAATATCAGCGCCTTCCAAAAATGTCCTCTCTTAAAAATAAAACATCCTCACTTTTCACAAAAATTCTTCTTCCCAAAAACTTTCTCACTTTATGAAAATGTCCTCACTGTCCAAAATAAAAGCGTCCTCTCACTTTATAAAGAATTTTTTAAGATTTAATGTATTTTTTTATGTCATCCTGACCTCAAACTGGTCCTCACAGAGATACAAGTACAATAAACACACACACACACTCAGCATGTGTAGTCTGGGAGGTCTTGACAGCGCGCGCGCGCGTGTGTGTGTGAGTGTGTGTGTGTGTGTGTGTGTGTGTGTGTGTGTGTGTGTGTGTGTGTGTGTGTGTGTGTGTTGCAGTGAAAGTGGGTTAGTGTGAAGATGACGTGATGCCGTCTAATTGGACAGTTTGTTTAGACTCACCACATGTTGATGGAGGAAAGTCTCAGTCTGTAGGAACGTCTGCGCGCACACACACACACACACACACACACACACACACACACACACACAGAGACACACACACACACACACACACACACACACACACACACACACACAGAGAGAGAGACACAGACACAGACACACACACACACACACAGACACGGACACAGACAGACAGAGAGACACACACACAAATACACACTCACACACACACAGACACGGACACAGACAGACAGAGAGACACACACACAAATACACACACACACACACACACACACACACACACACACAGACACACACACACACAAGATATTTAATGTTCAAACTGATAAACTTTATTGTTTTTAGTATGGAGCCTGATCCCACTGTGATCCATCAGTCAGTTTCTCTGAACATCAGTCATCATGCGATTGATCAATCATCATGTGATTGATCAATCACCTGTACGTCTCAACGAAGCAACTCAATGTTCTGTTTATTATTCACTGTTTCATCACAGGCACTGACAAGAACTCACTAAAGTAATTTGGTTCTACATAAAAACCTCAGAATATAAAAGAACCGTCCCAGTTAAAACCACCTGAAAGGTTCTGAGTGGAATCCTTGGAAAAGGTTTCCTATGTTGGCGTCAGGTCAAGTGATTGCTGTCGGGAACTGATGCAGTATCCATGACACACACACACACACACACACACACACACACAGACACACACACACACAGTGTGACACTGAGCACAGCGAGCTGCTGTAGCTGCAGACGTGTTCTGTGTGTCTCACTTTGTCTTAAATCTCGAGGCTGTGAAGCTGCTGTCTCTCTCTGATCAGCAGCAGATGCTCCTCCGCTCTGGAAAGTTCCTCATATCATATTCAGAGCGTCGCATCGCGGCCGCAGATCAACGTCTCTGCGTCCACCACAGTTAATTTTCCTGCGAAGGCAGCAGGACGGCGCGCTCGCCATGAAACCTCCTCAGTCTGGAAACATTTGAGACAAAGATCCACTTTGTTTGTTTGTTGAGTTTCTGCTTCTTCCTGTTGAACGTGTTCAGCTGAGCTGGTGAACTGTCAACATCCTGAAACATTCACGTAACAATGTCCTAACTTATTAAATACACACGTGGAACCCTGTTGGGAACCCTGGAGAACAGTCTGAGAGTACCATCGTTTTTATCGTATTCAGATTTATTTTAAAAAGTCTTGAAATCAGGTGGTTTGAAATATGATGCCAGTCAGATTTCTACAGACGTGTCTCAGCCGTGGACGACCACTGAAATAAACTGACGAGTCCTGCACTGTGACGGTTGTTTCGAGATGACGGATTTCCATTTCTGACGCCTCCGTGTTTGAAAGCTGCATAACCAGCTTACGTGGTCACTGACTCCTACATGGTGACCACGGCGACTCCTGCTGATAGGCTGATGATGTCAGAACACACCACTCTGATCACATCAGTTCTTAATAACATCGTGGACAACGTTCAGGACGGCGGTCTGGAACCTGCGGCTCTTTAGCTCCTCCCCAGTGGCTCGTTTTAACTTTCTTGAAATTTCAAGGCAACACACTGCAACAGATTTTTGAGTTTTGAGCCAAACTCAAACTCTGAAAAAGTTTTACCAACTTCACATCTTTTCTTGACATAATTTACTTTTCTTCTCTAGATGAACTTTAACCTTTGAGTTTTGAAAACCCTTAAAAGATTGTATTTAAAAAAATCAGCAGTTCAAGTGAAAGTGAATGAGGGTAAAAAATGTTATAAGATTACAGACCGGCAAAGTTTTTTAAAGTTTATTTCAGAACTCAGAAATCTGTTGACTGAACTGTAAAAACATGCAGCCTATTCAAATAAAAAAAAGAAAAGTTTCAGCTAAAATGTGCGTCACAGCCTCCGTCTGCAGCTCCGTACCTTCTCCTCTCGAGTCTCCATCAGCTGTTGATGTCAAATCAAATCAAAGTTTTCAGGGAAAAGAGAGAATTTAATAGTTGTGAGTCCAGACAGATTTATTTTTTCTTCAAAAAAAGCGTCTTTTTTGATCATAAAGGTTGCAGACTGCTGGTTTAGGAGAACCTCTGGTGTCCATGAAACTCAAAACAAAACATCAAGGTCTGTATCTCGAGCAAAGGTTTGGTTTCTCTGTTCTGGACAGAACATGGCGGTTCAACATGGCGGCCTCTGTGGAGCAAACATCGCGTCAGTTTCAACACTGTTCTAGAAATGTTCATGTGAGGAACATTTATGTTTATGTCATGTATGTTTGTGTTTCTAAGAATTCCAGTTCTTATCGCCGGAAAAGTTTTGTCCCTTTAATCTGCAGGGTTGAGGTCCAGAAGACGCCGGAGCCGCTCTGGTTCATATCGTTCCTAAACATTTAGATAAACGTCACGCCGATGAAAGAGCCCCGTTCTGATGATACCGTTCTAATATCTTTGTTCAGTGACACTTGAGATAAACACAAACTCAAAAAGTTCTTATTGTTATCCATAATGACAAAATGAAGCAGGTGTTTCCATATAAACACTCGGGTTTGATGATTGACCATCAGGTGTCATGGAAAGATCACATCGAGCAAAAAGACAAAACAAAGAACTTATTTTTTTGAGGCGAGAAAACGAATTCTTGTGATTCTGAGCGACTCTACAGTCGTGTGATTCTTCATCTTACCTGTTTGTCCACAGCTCCGAAGTCCAAACTGAAGTCCAAAGATTGTCGGCCAACCTTTAGACGAACTCTGTGAATCAACTGACAATAATTGTATGGCAGCATTTCCAAATAAAATCTGTTTATTTGTAGAAAAATAAGAAGAGGTGCAGCTGGAAGCACAACGTTACTTCAGTGAGTTCTTTTCAGTGCCTCTGATAAAAAGAAGTGAAGAATAAAACAAAACGTTGAGTTGGTTCATTGACACGTACTTGTGTGATGTTTGCACGATGATTGGTCATATTTTGGACAAAGTTGCGGTGATGCTCAGCTCTCGCAGGGTTTGGTTGGATTTGCGTGAATTGTTGCGATCATAACTTCCTGAGGACAAAGTGCCAGAGATGTAACATCCACACACTGATGTTTCACTCTAATAACTTTCATCAGTGATGTTTCTTCTTTCTCACTCAGTGTGATTTGAGATAAAACGTTTGTTTGACTGTTGGACCTTCGTCTCTTGTCCCCCTTCGCCATGTAGATGATGACAGAAGTCATATGTTCCATTTAACAGTTTCAGAAATACACAAATAAATCCAGAGACAAGAAGACACAGGAGACTTGATGAAAACTCACCAAACTTAAACTTGAAGTTGGTTTAATTGAATGTATGGAAGAATAAAAGATGATTAAATCTTGTTGTTGGTAAACAGACAGCGGAGACGTCCAGCCTCCCTCTGTGGGACGAGCAGGAATCTCCTTCATGTTTTTCTCTCGGCAGACTCGCGCTCTGCCATCACAGCCTCGGCATTCTTTCCAGCCGAGTCATCGCTGCTGTCAGTCTCCCCGCTGTGTGTGTGTGTGTGTGTGTGTGTGTGTGTGTGTGTGTGTGTGTGTGTGTGTGTGTGTGTGTGTGTCTGGCACTCCTGCTTTCTGTCAGACAGTCGGCTAATTGCTGCTTAACGTTTTGTCACGCTTCATTCCCTTCAAAAGCACGCGCACACAGAAACACACACACACACACACACACACACACACACACACTTATGACACCTTTTATTCTCTTTTAATTGTCTAAACTACTCCAGAACCTCGACGTTGTCATTAAAAAGATGTTCCTGGTTCTGTCTGCTTCGTGGTCACTTGTTTAATTTTATCAGGGTCCTCCTGAGGTCGGTGCGAGGACCCTGTCGAAACTAAAGCTATCACTATTATCATTATTATTATTAATAATATTATTATTATTTTATATATTGATTTAGTTATTTATTTAAATTATTCTTCCTAATGAATCACATTTTTCGGGGCTTAAACAAACTCAGAAACTGCACACATCAGTCATGGTGAAAATTTACACGCCCCCGCGGCACCAACATGCATGAAAATCAGCACGCTCATTCATCATATCCAGACGCACAAAAAAGTCTCTTGGACCCATCACCTAAACCCAACAGGAAGTCGGCCATTTTGAATCACAATTTTTGGCGTTTTCCACGTGTCGTATTTTAACGAACTCCTACAGAATTTATCAGTCTGACTTCAAAATCGTCGTCCCATCTAAACTACTTTTTGAAGAAAAGTTATTAAAAGATTTAGCTCTCGTTGAGGGGTGTGGCCATGGCGTGGCGTCGAGTTCTGATGTCTCGTCATGAAACACAAAATTGTTCTAACTTTGCTTTAAATGATTCGATCTGCACCAAACATCACATGTGTGATAAAAGTTCCACTCTGAACGCATCTACAGGACAGTCAGGAGTCGTAGTCATAGCGCCACCTAGTGGAGACAGGAAACCACATCAGACACCTGCAGTGTCCAAGGAGGGTAAATATTCAGGGCAGTCGGCATCCAGCAGCGGAGCCACGACCGGCGCTGGGGTGCAAGAGCCCGTCCAATACTGCTACTACTACAGTCTTTAACTTTGCATGAACTGGACCAAATTTCATTTTATAACCAAATATATTTTCATTTTTTCATCAATAACATGACAGATTGTGTGGTTTCTGCTCTTAAGTGCAAAGAACAAACCAAATACAGAAGATCTGAGAGGGCGGGGCGTTAATCATCTTTCTGTGTTGTCATTATTATTTTAAGCGGAGAAATAAAGTGCATGGTACATTTCTTTTTTTCATTATTATCCTTTTTGTTTTTTTTCTTTTTTCTCTTACTTTGTTGTTTGAGTTTTTTATTTTTATTTGTTTTTTCTTTGTGGCTTGTTGTTGAAAAATGTTGAATTTGAAATATTGTTGAAAATAATAACACTACATTTTTTGTTTGACTGAAAAGTCTTTAATTTAAATTTAAAAATGGCTTAAATACAAACAGAAGCACAGCATTATTATCATGGTACCAACATGTGGCCTTAAATTAAAGTGTGCAAAATGACCCGAACAGAAGAAAAAGTTGATCCGTCTTTTCAAAAACTAAACATTCGAACATTTCTTTAATAGAAAATAAATCCTCACAGTGATCATTTTTGTGATATTTGCTTGAAAAAATGCCTTGAAACAGTGAGATGCACCTTAACGGCTCCATGAGGAGATTTTATAAAACCTTGGGACCCGTTAACAGACGACCAGTGTGATTCATTTTCCTCATTTCCAAATGATGGTTTCATCTCTGCTGTAAACGGCGGTGACTCTCTGACTCACTCTTTACCTGCATGATCTTTGAGAACCAACAGATAAATAGAACAAAGCATCGTCTGCGTAGAAACAGACACAGACTTTGTGTGATTTATGATTCAAATCAAAATTTAAACAAAATGAAGAAAAGTAGCTGAACTTTAACTGTCCTCGTTTTTAAATGCTAAACACAGCATTTTGTCTTTGTCTTTCCGTCTGTCTTCCTGTAGCAACTGGACGAGATGCGTCGTGACCTCCGTTGGATCACAGACGCCCTGCAGTACGCTCGCTACAAGCAGCCTCGCGGCGGCGTGCCCATCACCTGCCTGGTGGACGCCAGCGCTCCGGACAGCGACTCTGGCCAGCAGAAGACTGACTCCACCTCCTCCACCATGGACTACCTGCCCACACCGTCCCCCTCACCTGAACTCCGCCGGAGGAAAGCCGTCAGCGGTGAGTCAGCAGACAGGAATTAAATTTAAATTTTAAATTCTTCACCCTGATTCTGATTCGCCCTGACGCTCTCTGTCCCACAGACTCTCTGCTCGGTTCAGATGAAGACGGGTCCTCGGAGGTTTTTCTGCCTACAGACAGCGACTACGACTCCAGCGACGCCCTGAGTCCCCGCGAGCTGGACCTGCTCTATTCTCCGCCCCAGGATCTTTCCCAGCAGGCCGTGCACTCGCTGGGTGGCAGCGCCCCGGACGTGCTTCAGATCCACGAGCTCAGGTGATCAGTTCGTCTTGATAGCGTCCCGTCCATCCAGTCCCACCACTGTACGCTGACTTACAGAAGAATTAGTTTAATTCATTTTAATTAAAAGTTCTTCATGCAACTTTCAGACGAGTCTTGTGAACTGCAGTCAGCATCCTGTTTACACACAACTGGTTACTTTGACAACATGTCAAGATGTTACAGAAGTAACAAAGTATTTGTACTGAAGTAGAGTTTTCAGGTATCTGTACTTTATTTTTCTGACATCTGAACTCAAATATCTGAACTTTCTCACATTTTCGAAACAGACTCGTTACTTTAGTTTGAATGACTCTGAGGTGAATTATTGATTATTGTTATTTTGCATCATTGTGCGCCGCTTTCAAACATCAAGACTGATTTCAACCTGAATGGACGAAACAATAAGACACAGAAAAGACGACTGACTGGAGGATCCATCAGAGGACATCAGACAGGACAGACGGGACGAGACAAAACAGATGTAACAAACAAGAAAACAAGATAACAAGAAGACAAAACAGACATAACAAGAACAACAATACAAAAAATGATGTGAAAGACAAAATATAACAAAATGTAACAAGTCAAAAAGATGAAACAAGATTTTAAAAAAATGTAAAAATGTAACAAGATAACAAATGATGTCAAAGACGTAACAACAGAAACATGACGTGTGACAGAATGAAATCATTATAACAAGACATAACAGAGGGAGGACGACTTTTTATTTTTATACTTTGAGGACATTTCAGAGCCTGAACTTTTTCACTTTTACTGCAGTAAACAGGTTGAATGAGTACTTCTACTTTTACCAGAGTAACTGTAACTACAGAAAGTAAAGAGACACGACCCAGAAAGTATAAATGTGTTTGATCTCAGGTCATTAATGTCCTCCACTGTGTCCATGTTGGTGTCTCTGTTAATCTAACTGGTCCTTCCGTCTCGTCTCTCAGGTACAGCGTCTGTCCGCCCAAAGACCTCCCACTCCACCTGGATCCTAAATCTAAAGACGCTCCCCTGTCCTCACCTCTCCTCCCCCACTCCCCGTCTCTATCCAAAGACTTTCCTCTGTCTCCGTCCGGTCTGCCTCGCTCCCCCTCCCTGTCCAGGACCCTTCCCACGTCTCCGTCCCTCCCTCTGTCCCCGAGATTCTCCAAAGACCTCCCCCTGTCCCTCCCGCTGTCCCCGGCGCTGTCCGACACCACCAAGACTCTGGAGGGCCTCTCACTCTCCAAGGAGGGCGTGGCTCCTCTGAGGGCCCTCGCCAACCCCCCCGCCAAACGCAAACTGCTCTCCAGGAGTCACCGGGGCCAGTACTTCAGCGGGCCCCAGCGCTGGCTCAGGGGCCACAGCGGGGAGAGTCACACGGGGTCTTTATCTGAGGGCGTCTACACCAAGCAGCCGGACCCCGATCTGCCCCTGCCCGGGGACCTCCCCACCTATGTCAGCCACGCCTCCTGCGTCCTGGAGAGTCGCAAGGGCCGACAGCGGGAGCCGCGGCCCCACGTCCGCAGGATCTTTGTGGAGCCCTGCAAGGAGCTGTCGCCGGGCCACGAGAGGAGGGGCTGGGAGGAGGAGCAGGGGGGAGACACGGCGGAGGAGGAGGAGGTGAAGGCCGCGGGCGTGTCGGTGGTCGTGGCTCAGGTGGAGGGGGAGGAGCCAGAGGGAGCCGCCACCCAGGAAGTAGACTCAGACGACCAAACGAACGCGCAGGTGTCAGAGATACTGAGCAGCACGCTGTAGAGACGGACGGCAGCTGAGGAGGCAGCAGGTCGGTTCACCAACAAGTTCTGGTTCCTGCACCGTGTTCTGAACCGTTCTGTTCCACCAAAAACAAACTGGTGTGGAACTTGAAAACAAAGGTTTAGTTTTTTCTTCTGAACCAAAGTGGGCGTGTCATATTCTTGAGGTTGTTGTGCATCCTGCAGCGCCCTCTGTTGACGATGTCTTTGATTTCAGTAATTCTGCCCAAAACTTTTCTCTGTAGATCACAGTGTTCTGCAACCCGCAGCTCCGGAGCTGCATGCGGCCCTTTAGCTCCTCTCCACAGGCTCCCTGTCACTTTGGGAAAAAAAAACTACATAGAAATGAGTAACAGTTACTTTATTAGTATTTTGAACTTGTATTATCGTTGTTGTTGGTCTGTGAAAAAGTTTAGATGCCTCAAAATTTCAAGGTAACATTCAGCTTTCGATTTTTGAGTGTAAGTTTTGAAAAATGTTTAGCAGCTCTTTTGTTGAGATAATTAACTTCTTCTTTACATGAATTTGAACCTTTGAGTTCTGAAAAGGGAGACATTGTATTTAAAAATCATAGAGAGTAAATTAATCGACGTGAAAATGAATGATTAAAACTTTATATTTTCAGTTGAAACCGTTCAAAATAAAGACGAATCAGGTTCACAGCTCATGTGAACGGTTTCTGAAATACAGTTTTGAGTTTCTAAAAGTCAAAGATTTATCTAAAGAAGAAAAGTAAATTATCTCAACTAAAGATTAGTAGCTGGGAAAACTTTTTCTTTGACTTTGGCTCAACTCAAAAAGAAAAAAATCTGCAGCATGTTGCCTCAAACTTTTGAGTCGTTTCAACTATTTTTACGGTGCAAAGAGATTCTTACATCCAACTGTAAAACATGTAGCCTAGACACTGATTAAAAAAAAAAGTTTTAATATGTTGTTAATTCAAATGTGCATCACAGCCTCGGTGTTTAAAACTGGACGGTGGCTCGTCTTCTTGAGTCTCCATCAGCTGTGGACGAGAAATTTAAAAAAAAAAGTCTTCAGTGAAAAGAGAAATAGTTGTAGCTCAGATACAACCTCACCACTGTCCTCTGTCCTCTCTCTCTCTCTCTCTGTCCCTGTCTGTGTCTCTCTACCACAGTGACGACTGGTCGGCCGCGTGACGACGAGCAGCCCTCAGACCTCTCCCGAGATTGTAAACTAAAACTAAAAGTTGCTGGTTCAACTCCACGCCACGCCTCAGAACCCATGGCATCGACTGTTACAAAGAAAAATTAATCAATGCAACAACAAACCAGGCTTCTGCCGCCAGGAAGTTTGCACACTTTGACTGAACGTCAACCAAAAAATAAAGATTCAAAGAAGAAGGTGGTTCGATCGATTGTGGAGGAAATTCAAACCTTTTTTCCCCCCGTTTAGTTAAATTCTCTCAAACTTTAATTGAATTATTTTTTTTGCATGGATTCTGCTCTACTTGAAGTGAATGTACAGTTTGGTCTGTTTGCGTTTGGTCTCCTGTGACGATTGAATCCCGTCCTTCAGTCAGTGTTACTCTGAGCTGCTCCTATTGGGTCTTAATGTGGTCGAATGAACCTGTGGTCAGTTTAAAGGGACAGTTCAGATTATCTGAAGTGTGTTTGTACGAGGCCCTTCTCCTCAGTCAGCGTGTTACCGACAGTAGAACCACCGACAAATCTCACTCTCTACAAACCAACCAAACTCCATTCACAAAATCAGTCGTTTTAGCTCACAGAACACAGGAGCTGCTGCCTCCATCTGTTAGTGTTTTTGTGTCAGACTTCAGTGAATCTGAACTATTAATATAATGACTTTCTCTAAACATGAAGACTTTTCTCTAAACATCACAAGATAAATATCACTCTTTACAAACCAACCAAACTCCACTGGCAAAATCAGGAATTTTAATTTTTTAAAACAAAATACAGTCAGCGGCTGCAAATAATAATTAATGATAACAGACTTGTGCTATTTTGTGACATCTGTATTTTAAAATGTTAGTTTAGATTCACCAACGTCACAAAATAACAGAAACAAACTAACCAATCAAAACAGACGAACAACTCCACTGTTTTCTATGAGGTAAAATTACTGATTTTATGAATGGAGTTTGGTTGGTTTATAAAGAGTGATCAGGAAAGTCTGACTGACAGCAAAGTAAAGCTGTGAAAATATTCTAAATATGTCATACATTTAAACTGATGCTGATTTTTGTTTCGTTGCTGAGCCTGTCCACAGCGTTACGTTGCTTTGCTTCCTCCACCGGCTTCTCCAAACGTACCTCCATCTACTGAAGGTACCACGCTGACTGGAGAAGAACCTCACAGAACCACACTTAAAATAATCTGAACTGTTTCTGTTTAAAGAAAAAGATTATATTATATATATAAATGTATATATGATTCCCTCGAGTCTCAAACACGTGACCCGCCTCAGTCACTGAACTCAGACCACTAGAACCTTAAAACATGAAGTATTTTTATAGTCTCGGATTAAAGATGAAATGTTAGTCGGAGCTGTATTTTGTTGGCATGAAGTAGTTTGTAGCTGTCAGTTTTTTTCTGGACTGAAGTTTTGTGTCCAGTTTGTGCCTCCTCCTGGTTCAGCATGACGATGTCAGGGGTCAGGGGGGTTTTAGGTCAGGTGGGGATCAGGGTTGGGGGGTGGGGGGGGGGGGGGCAGTCTGCACTTTGCCCCTCGGACCTGACGGTGTTTGTGTTGTGCTGCTGTGTTGACTTTCTGTTCGGCTTCATCCACAGTTCCTGCAGTGTTTCCTCACAGGCTGCTGGTGTGTTTTACGTTCTGTTTGATTTATTTTTTTTTTCTTACGTGCACCAAAAACCCTTTGTGTTCTACAGAAAAGACGTAAAACTCCTGTCAGTGAGTCTGAGAGCTGTTTGAACAGGTTCCTCGTATGTATGCACGCTATTTTAAAAGTGCGTTTTAATGTTTGCACATAGCAATTATGGAATAAAAGCTAATTAAATACACGCTCGACCAAAATATAAATGCAACACTTTTGTTTTTCGCGTCCATTTTTCACACGTCAAAGTCAAAGATCTTACGTTCCTTAAGATTTATTTCTCTCAATTTTTGTTTGCAAATTTGTTAAAAATCAGTTATTGCCCCGCCTCTAATTGAGATGATCATTGCACGTCACACAAAAATGTGACGTTTGATCTTGAAAAAACACATTTATTACATTTCACATGGAGCTACAGGAGGGCAAAGTCATGACCCGCCCTCTGATTGGTTGGTTGGGTGTAGGCATGATCAGTTAGTTCAGACTGGAGGGCGGCTCAAAGCCACCGTAAGGGGGGCACAGTATCCTGGGTAGGGCTGCAAAATGAATTAAACTTATACACCGTTGTTATATCAGTCGTAACACACCTGTGTAATAATCCTGCAGAAGTGCTCGCTAACATGAATCTTAATATTTTTGTGTTTGTGAACAAAATTTGAGAGAAATGAGATCTTTGACTTCCACTAATGAAACATGGGAACAAAAACAAGTTGTTGCGTTTACGTTTTTGTTGAGCGTATTTGATGCAATTGGGCATTAACTGTGGCAGCTTCTATCATTGACTGTAAAAAGGTCCGTTTACTGTCCTCTGAAAGTGTTGATGATAAAGATATAAAGTATTAAATTACAGGTTTTGTCCTTCTTTGAATGTGTAGCACAGATTTACGAAGCTTCATAACCTGACGTGCACTAATTATACCACGACAACGCGTCTGTGCTGCAGTCGCTCCAAGTTATAGTTGGATAAAAAATATGTTTATTTGCTTTTTTGAATAGAGTTAAAAGATTTTAATTAAGTATGAAGCTAAAGTCAGGAGGTTATTAGCCTAGCTTAGCATAAAGACTGAAAGCGGGGGGAGTCTCTGCAAAATTAAAAAATACACGTGCTAATATTTAGAGATACATTCCCTCCTGAAGCTGATTCCAATGGCTGAACTTTGATTTTAGCCAATAGTATTGATCCGATAAGTCGGTACAGGTGTGATATGATTGTTATCATCGGCTCAGATTTGGGTATCGGAACAGTCTTACTAACACCACAGAGATGTTCTGAGCTGTTTTTTATTGTTCTTTCTCTGTGATGTAACTTTGTTAAGAAAAGTGCTGTCTAAATAAAGTTTATTATTATTATTGTTATTACCAAAAGAAGAAAGTAATAGATTACATGGTATCAGGTAAAGTCTTTATCTGAGGCGTTTCTGACACTGGCGTCATCATCAGAATGATCCTAACACCTCTAATTAACATGATGCATCTCGTTTGTTTAATCTGTTCACAAAACAAAAAGGTAAACATGCTAATTTGTGGTTTTAGTTGGGCTAACAAAAAGCATCCAGACTTAATGCTAAGCTAAGCTAAGTTTTGTAAACTGTACTCAACACACAGACATGAGACTGACGTCCATCTGAACACCTCGCTGTCAGAAAGAGAGTTCGCCAAGATGTTAAATTTTCTGTTAAAATTTATCATTAAAAGTGTAAAAATTACATTATATTATATAACCAAAGTTTTATTGATTATGACTGAACGTGAACATGAGCGGTCAGACAATTCCAATAGAGACATTCCAGTAACATTTTCAGATACCAATACTAATTAACCCAGCAGGGTTAATAGATTAATAAATTACGTGGTATCAGATTGGCGCACAGAGTCACTGATACCTGATCCAGAGTTTTAGGCTGAACTGAAGAAAAACCACAGCTGGAAACAAACCAGGACTATAAAGAATAAATAATATAAACCAGTTTATGTGGAGGGATCGCAGGTTTTACAAGCAATAAATTAACATAATTTAGATTTTGAATCTGTGGTTGATTTATTTTCAACACTGATTCAAAGATTCTGGATTAATATTTGAATTAAATGTGTGACTCAAATAAATCAATATTTATTTCAAGTAACGAATCAGAAAATAACGTCTGCTGTCACACGAGCTGCAGGATCACGGAGACGGTTCAGAAAAATGTCCCACTGGACCAAAAACAAACGCCCATTGCTCCGAAGGTCGTTTCCTTTAATGTGTATTTTGACTTGCAGGTGTCAGGTGACCTTCGTCATCATCGTGGTAAAAACATGATTAACAATTTGGTTCGGTTCAGGACAAGATCATGTTGTGGACTAAAATAAGTGGTTCGTTATATCAGTTAAGTTACGTACGTTAAATACGTTGCTTGAGTTTTACCTTGCAGGTATTATCAGAGCAGTGGGTCTTTGGTGCAGTGGACGTCTGTTTTAGGGATAATGAGCTGTTGGACAAATGAGATTTTGGTTTGTGGGACATTTTTCAGCAGGTTTTCAGAACGCTGTGCCACCTGGAGAACTTGTTCTCAGCAGTTTTATCTTCCTGAATTTAACCGCTGCACAGATCTCCGCATCCTGAATAAATATGAAGAGGATCAGAGGTCGTGTGCTTTTTAGATTAGTTTTTATTTTGCTGTAAATATTTTTTTTTTTAACTCAGCATACAGGAACACGACTTTGACTTCTGCGTACCTGGATGTTCAGCGACGTCACCAAATTCCCCAAACCTCAGATATTATTGTTGAGTCCAGCGTCAGAACCAACAGAACCGACGGCCAGAGACACAAAGTAAAGACGGACGGATGAACCTTTCCTTTAAGACTCGAGCCAAAATCAATGTTTACTGTTACTTTGATCTCTGATCAGCAGGTCACGTTTAAAATTTTTCTTTGAGTTGAGGTTTAGCTTTCGGTCCAGTGCCGGGTTCAGACTACAGGATATCAGCCCGATTATTGCCCCGGGGGCAGCAGACGTACGGCGTCGGGTCGCGTTGAGAACAAAAATAGTTGGTGCTGTGTGGGGAATCATAGTGGACAGGAAGTGACGCTGCAGGTCTGAAGGTCCTGAAGGAGTCATAATGTAACAGCGAGTTTCCAGCTTCATTGATTATGTAGCTGTTAAGCTAATGTTAGCTAAACATTAGCTTACTAACGATGTTAATATTAGACTCGACTCACCGTCCTCTCGGTCGAGTCGCAGCAGGACCTGTCGACACGTTGTGTAGTCTGAACCCGGCGTTAACGCTCCTCCTCGGGAGCTCCAGACTCCAGTCCAGTCTGTTTATGTGACGAAGGCTTTTATTTTGAAATGTAGGTAAAGATGATGTACCTGAAGCCTCGGTCAGGTGTTTGTGAGGCTCAGGGCGTCAGAGCGTCGTGTGACTCAGTGTTTCAGGATGTTTCATGTTGGAGTGACTCTTCAAACACCGACCAGCTTCTGTCCGTCTGTATATTTCTGAATCACCATCTTTGATCCTGATCGGCGTCATGAGCCCACTTTAACTGCTGACTTTATTTATTTGCAGCAAAAGGACGATACAAATGTTTTTTTTTATGGACTGCGTTAAAAAAAAAAGATCGGCTCCAGTGTTTTCATGCATTTTGCAACTTCTGAACTCACATGAATGATGTATTTTATCAGCTGAAATAAACTTTGTCTCATGTGGATGTTGTGCACTTAAACCTGAGTTTGTCTTTCATACAGATGCTGCAGATACGAAGTGATCTGAAAGAAAATCCTTCATGATAACCTGGATTCTAACAGAAACGTGCTGTGAGAACCTCTGTACCCTCAGGTTTGTCAAGCTCACAGCTCCTGACTCGTCTAACTCTCGAGTGATCCAAACGTGGAGGCGAGGCCGTCTTCGCTGTGTGATGAAGTTCAGGTTTGGACGGAGTCACTTCAGCCTCTGCTGATCTCCAGCTGCAGCATCTCACAGATATTCTGAAGAAAATCAGACTTTAATCTGTTTTTAGTTTCTGTGGAAGTTTCCCCGTCGTGTCTGTGAGTCTGTTTTCATCGCTGGTTCCTCGTCCATATCTGTGGCATTCTGGGTATGTGAGTCAAGCTCTGCCAATCAGAGGTCACGTAACACGGCTGCTGTCATGTTACCTGAGAGCTGAATTATGGGCGACTGTCAGATTGTTTTCGACATGTTGTGTTACGTGTGTGTGTGCGAGTCTGTGGGGTTTTAATGTTTTTGACTGAAGCAGAAGTGAAAACAGTTTTATTTAAGGTTGAACAGTTCAGACTGCAGCCTGCTGACACACCAACAGAGCTGCTGTCTGCTGGGAAAACAAATGAAATTATTTAAAGACTTTTTTGCTAAATGTTTAAGGCTCTGACGTTTTGAAATAAACTCAAGAAGGTTTTTCCTACCGATAATTTTTTGTTGAAATGATTTGTTTTTCTTCCTTAGATGATGTTGCACCAAACTTTTAAATGAACTGTAATCTGAAATCCTCACTTTATTTTTGACTGTAAACTGAGATTAGATTTAATTCTGTTGCCCCAAAACTGTGATCCAGTATTAAGTTACTAGCAAACAAGTTTAACTTTTGTTAACTTTTTAGCTAGCGAGCAAACATTGTAACTTTTTTCATAAGTTGCCAGCAAATCAAGCAAACAATATAATGTTTGTTTATTTGTTTGTTTGTTTTTAGCTAGCTAGCAAACAATTTAACATTTTGTTAACCTTTTAGCTAGCTACCAAAAAATGCATCTTTTTCTTTGACTTTAGCTAGCTAGCAAACAATGTTGTTAATGTTCTTTTTAGCTAGCTAGCAAACAATATTGTTTATGTTCTTTTTAGCTAGCTAGGAAACAATTTGACATTTTAGAAAACAGTGTAACTTTTTTTTACTTTAGCTACATAGCTAGCATATAATACAGTTTTTTAAAAACTTCCTAGCAAACAATTTGAAAATTCAAACATTTTATAGCTACTTTGCAAACAATATAAACCTTTTTTAAACTTTAGTGAGTTAGCAAACAATATATTGATTGATTTTAGCTAACTAAGAAATCATTTGGCAGCGTCTGTTAACTTTCTAGCTAGTAAACAGTCTAATGTTTGGTAAGACGGTAGGCTACGTCCCAACAGCACTCAGATTTCTTTTTAATTAATTAACTGATTTAACATAAAGTCACAGAACATGTATTTACTAAACTGAGATTTGTTTTTAATCTTAAATTTAAGTCTGTATTTACTAATTTTAAACCTAGTTTTGTTAAACTCTGACTAGAAGTAATCCTAGAATAAATTAATCTTTGTTGGTGCAGCTCAGTAAATTAGTTGATTTGTTATTATTTGGGTGACTGAAGATGAAATGGGTCCAACTGAAAGTATTAAATGATTAACTATTTTCTATCATATAACTATTATTGATTCAGTCAGACTTGATCAGTTTCATGTTAATCTGAATGACTTTATAAAAGGTTGTTTAATCCAACAATCATATCATTCTATTTTAATATTAATCCGTCTGTAAAGGTGAAGTTTGTACTTGAGTAAATGTATTTAGTTACTTGTCAGCAGTGTGTGCAGACCTGAGCTGGCGGGATCGGTGAGGCCTCATTGGCTCGTGGACAGAAAGGTTTCTGGTTTCTGCTCTGTGCGTCCGGAGGTGTCGGAGGAATCTGCTGCAGCAGCCGGACTCTGACTGGCAGGCCGAGCCGCTGCGGCGGTCGGAGGACGCCGTGTGGGAGGGTGTGAACCAACTGGAATCTCACACCACCGCTGGCAGGGAGTTTTCCCGCTGGAGCGCTGGAAGCATTTCGGCGCGTCGGTCCAAGCCACAGGATCGCTGCTCGCCGGCCCGCGCTGCTGAAGGACTTGGCTCCGGACACAACGAGCCCGTCAGTGAGAACGCACATCCAGTTAGTGAGCTGCTGCTACAGAACACAAACAGCAGAGGAACGTTTCAGGAACGTGACCTCAGAAATCAGAACCTCATCTGTCCTCCATTATTAGAACCAACAACACAGTTTGAACAAAACTTTTGAGGCCCAAACTTTTTAAAATCATCCCCAGATCACAAAAGTGTCTTTGACTTTTTCTCTGATCAATATTTCAGATTAACAGTGGATCAAATAATCAGTTGTAATAATGTAATCTACGACATCAACATTCAACAAACTAACGGCTCCACAGTTTCAGTTCAGTTTTACTTCACATCGACTGCAGACTCACAGTCAGAGTCTAACAGACCAGGACAAAGTCCACACATTCTGTCCTCAAGTACAAGTACAGATACTTGAGTAAAAAGTAGAAGTACTGATTCAACTTTACTGCAGTAAAAGGAAAAAACTGCAAACTCTGAAATGTCCTCAAAGTATAAAAGTAAAAAGTTGTCCTCTGTCCAGTACGTCTTGTCACATCGATTTCATCTTTTTTGTCTTTTACGTCATTTTTCATCTCGTTACGTCTTTATTGTCTCGTTATGTTATTTCATTTTCTTCTTAAGTCTTGTTGTGTCTTGTTACATGTTTTATGTTGTTTTTGTCTTGTTTTTTTTCATTTTTGTCTTTTTGTGTCTCTTACATTGTTTCCATCTTGTTATGTCTTTGTCGTCTTGTTCTGTCTTCTTCTGTTTTTAAACTGGAAGTTACAGAGATTAAAAAAAAAAAAAAAAAAAAGTCAGCTGCAACATCAGATACGTTTCCGTTTCCTGCTCCCATATTTTCATGGTAAATAAGTGATAATTACCGAGTAAGACAGAAAGTTGAGAGAAATGATCCACAGATTACCTCCAGCAGTTTTTGATAATTACAAAACAACAGATTTTAAATTTCTCTGAATTTACCCTCAGATTTCATGGTGATTTATCAGGTACTTACCGTGAAATTTGAGGGTAATTTCTTCAAAATACTTGGTAATTACCACCTATTTACCATGAAAGTATGAGGCCTGGAGACTGAAGTGTTATCTGATACTGCAGTTAACTGTGACATTCTGGCTTTAATATAATTTATATGTTGCTTCCAACATAGTTTATGTATTATTACTCTGAGAAATGTAATGTCTGATGTTCTTTCAGTGTCAACGTCATTTATGATGAGTTTGCTGTTTGAGTTTGTGAACAATTGACTGAAAATTCTAAATTTATTTTTACTTAAGTTCAGTTTTAGTTTATTAGAATCCAGCCACCTCTTTAACATTTCCAATTCTTTCCCCACTCTGTCCAAAAGTTTTACATTATCACCACAACAAAATAGTGTCATCTGCAAATAATCACATTTTTCTGTCATATATGTTGTTAATATTAATTTTATTTATTACTTATTTATAATTATTTCTTTATGAGATTGAAAAAGCTCAGAGATCCTCTCCAGACCTGAACTAAACTATCTGTCCACCGTCTCTTTAGAGTCAAAGTGACATTAGGAGACAGGACGGGCCGCGGTTAGCTGCTCAGCATGCTAACTCCTGTACATATCTCTGCAACATGAGACAGAGACGTCTTTGACATGAGGTCAGCACATTCTGTTGATAAACTTTAGAATATTTTAAATGAAAAAACTCTCTCAGTCCCTGAAAACCTCCTGAATGTGGGACGTTTTAAGGTGGATTTATTGGACATTTAAGGGATGAAATATTGTTGTGGATGTTTTGGTTGACAGTGAGCAGGAAAAACATCTGGTGAAACATCTGTATTCCACAGCGAGTCTTGTCTTTCCAGAGAGAACGAGGAGGTGAAGATAATGTATTCCTCTGCTTTTCTTTGAAATGATAATTCTGCTGCAGAGAGAAGAACGAAGGCGGCGCCGAAACCTGAGCCTGATAAACTCCTGTGTGTGTGTGTGTGTGCGTGTGTGTGTGTGTGTGTGTGTGTGTGTGTGTGTGTGTGTGTGTGTGTGTGACCTGTCCCTGCCACCTTGAAGCCTTCTCACCCAAATGGACCGTCCAAATTGCTCTGGTTGTCTCACCATCAAAGCTCGAACTTGCGGGCTGACCGACATAAACAACAAACCGCTCTCAGTTTTGATCTGGTCGGGTCACGAACGCAGCGGCCGGCGTGTTTGTGCTTCACCCTGGGAGGCCCTCTGATTCACCATTAAGATTAAGCTAACGCCGTACGTTAACATCAGAGAGGGGACAAACGCACGCCGGATTGGACGAGTCACTGATCCACTGCGCCGGGCCGCGTTCTGGAAAATCAAAGGAAAGTGTGATTCAAAACATGTGGAGGGAAAAACACAGCGTCCGTCTTTTGATGATAAGTGAACGTGATCGCTGGACTCGAACATGACGTGATGTTTTTGTCCGATTCAGCAGCAGGACTGAGAGGCTTCTGCAGGTTAAATTTAAAACCTTTTTAACCACAGAATGTTTTTAAGGTCTGTTTCATGGTCGCACCGGCCAAAATATGAAAAGTATGATGGAAAACACACACGGGACGGATTGTTGTCGAGCGCGAGGACGTCAGGATGAGAATCAGCACGTCAAACTAAAGACCTCGAAGAAAGGGACGATTTTAGTGGTGGGAAAATGTAGGTTTTTACAGACTTTGTTTCCTGCAGTCTGGTGACGTTTTTAAAGAAAATTGAAAATAACTAAATATAAATGCACATTTTTGCAAACAGATGCCTGCAGACGACAGTCTGACACCAGACGCACTCTGCAGGTGTAAGTCCTGTCACTGGCTGCGGTATCACAGCGTCATGTGATGTTTCCAAAGTCCCCAGGAAACAAGAACCTCAGAGCTGCAACCTACACGCCGAAAACAGCAAATTAACACCTGAGCGGCTAACAGTACCGACACGAACGAGCTAACAGCTGTTAGCTTTTCTTTTGTGGTGATGTAATCATTTTAATACCAGAGCTCAACTCCCGACATGTAAATGATCCACCAAAACAACCAACACCTCAACACTATTTTGCAGCAACACCATCGCTGCATCCTGGGCTTTAGCTCCGCCCCCAATATGTTTGTGATTGGTTTAAAGAAATGCAAACAAGCAGGCAGACAGTTGCTTTATTATTATCATTGTTGTAGATGGGGAGAAATACAAGCCATGAAAAACTGGAGCATCCCGGGAAAATCGTGACGCTTGTTAAGTATTCCCCCTAGTCACATGTAATCTATTACTCTCCAAGCCTTCAGTTAGGGTTAGTAAAAATGTGGATTATTAGCAGATTACAGTTTTAAAATAAAGAACAGTATCCTACCATGCACAGTGAACACACAGCTGACAATTCATTATAAAGACCTCTGGAGAAAAAATGATTCACTGGGTGGAAATTTCAGCATTTTTGTCTTTAAATCAATCAATTAATCAATAAACTGTGTACAACAAATGAAGGAACAGCTGCCAGATTGATCAGTGGTTGAAAAATATGTCCAAATGTGTGTTTGGACATATTTTTCAATTGACAAGATTAGAACTTGAATCTGTAAAATGGCATTAATAAAATCAAAAATGCAGTTTGATATAATGGAAAGCTTTAATATTTTATTATTGCCTTGAGATCTGTGGGCGTCTGCAGACGCTGGCGGGACCTCAGGGCTCAGCAGTGACTTTTCCTGGAACCTGAAAGTCCTCGAGGTCTCCAGATCCATCTCAGCGTGACCGCGATTCCCCCGTGGTCCTGATACGGACGTGAAGGATGAAAGGTTTACAAAGAGACAGGAAGTCTTATCAGAGCCGCCGACTTCCCCTCCACAGAGATATGACAGTTTAACGGCGCCCGTCACACACTGTCACATCAGCGGGCCAGAAAATTACCCACAAACTCCTTTTCAACAGCAGACAGGAGGAGGAGGAGGAGGAGGAGGAGGAGGTCGGGAGTAGAAGAAGAAAACAAACTGGTGATTTAGAGACTGAATCTTGTTGCACAGAGTTTGGAGGAACGTCTGTGTTCTGTCTGGATCCTGCAGGTTTCACAGTTACGACAGTAAATCCTTCACGCGTCGTCCAGCTGACGCTCTGATCTGCAGCTTCAGGCTCCCGTCACAGGAAAATGTTGTTCATGTTGTTTCTGTTTCACTGTTTTTCTTTTTCATTCCTGTCGGTTCTGACAGCACGAGAGAAAACATGATCCCACGAGCTGTAAATAAAACCTCCGGTGTGACACTTTTATTATGTTTTATGTCTAAATTTACCGACAATAAAATACAATAATTAGAATAATGGAATGATACTAATGTTAAATCAAAGACTTTGTTCTGGAGCTGAGAACAAACTCAAGCGATCAATATTTAAACAGCTGTGTGGTCCGTCGTCCTCAGAACCAATCCAACCATCCTTTGAGGTGGTCCTCCATGTTGTGGCGGTGAAGGTTTGTTGGCAGCTGTTCTCGCCAACCGTTCAAGCAACTGGGTTGGGTTCAAACGTCCCCAACCACTAATCACTAATTCATTGTTGCGTCTTGTTACGTCTTTTTACGTTGTCTTTGTCTTTTGTCACCGCTGCTCTGAAGCCACATGTGGCTCTTTTGCCCCTCTCTTTACATTTAAATTTGATTTATTTTATTTATTTGACTTGGTAAAGAGTCCCACATTGTCCGCTGGTTTGCCTGATCTGGTCACCTGACCTGCAGTGTCTGTGTTTGGATGGATCTCCGGTAGAGTTTCATTTGTTGGAGACAAATACGAGCACTTTGTGTTAAAGTCTGAGATCAAATAAGAATCACTGAGTTACTGACAAAAAGTGTTACTACCGTCCCAGGTCTCCCCTACCACTGTTACCATATCCAACTAAAACCACCTTAACTCAAACTAACAGTTTACTGCCGCTAATCATCATCACCTTGTCTGTGTGTGTGTGTGTGTGTGTGTGTGTGTGTGTGTGTGTGTGTGTGTGTGTGTGTGTGTTCGGAGGGAGTTGTGGCTCAGTCTGGAGGCTGGTCTGTGTGTCATCAGACGGGGGGAGCGGGTTTACATCACCGCCCTGCTGGAGCTTCAGCTTCAGTCTGCAGGAGGAGCGGAGGAGGAGCAGCAACATGCGGGCTGAGAGCAGCGAGCTGCGGGGCTCCGAGCCGTCTGACCGGGACCTGCTGACCGGGGAAGCTCAGGGCTGAGTCCGACCCGGGTCATGAACTGTGGGGTGAACCCGTCTGCTGCTCCCTGTCTGTCTGTCTGCCTGTCTGTCTCTGGTCTGACCGCAGCCTCTGTCTGAAAGTTGGTGAAGTTTTGGAGCGTGACGCGCGGCGGTGCGTCTGCTGCGCGCTCTTGGATACGTTTGGATACGTTTCCTCTCAGGACTCGGAGGGAAACCCCGCGGGTCGCGTTCCGTTCAGGATTACCTGTAAACTCTGTGAGATGGATCACTCCTGTTACTTCCTGGCTGTGGTGATGCTCGCGCTCTCTCTGGGCTTCAGGATCGAGGAGGGCACGTGCCAGCACTACTACCTCCTCCGTCCGATCCCCAGTGACACTCTGCCCGTAGTGGACCTAAAGGAGGACCCGGACCCGGTGCTGGACCCCCGGGAGAAGGACCTGAACGAGACGGAGCTGAGGAGCGCGCTGGGCAGCCACTTCGACCCGCTCTTCATGTCCGTGTCCGCGCCGGAGGAGCGGTACGCGGGGGCCGAGGAGCTGAGCGAGGCGGAGCTGCGGCTGAAGCTCTCCGGGTCGATGCCCAAAGAGATCCGGGCCATGGAGTTCGACGTCCAGCACGGCAGGAAGCAGAAGCCGAGCAAGAAGCTCCGGCGGCGGCTGCAGCTGTGGCTGTGGTCGTACGCCCTCTGCCCGGTGGTTCACGCGTGGAACGACCTGGGCAGCAGGTTCTGGCCGCGGTACGTGAAGGTGGGCAGCTGCTACAATAAGCGCTCCTGTTCGGTCCCTGAGGGGATGGTGTGCAAACCCGCCAAATCGACTCATTTCACCATCCTGCGATGGCGCTGCCTGCAGAAAAAGGCCGGACTGAAATGCGCCTGGATACCTGTTCAGTACCCCGTCATCTCAGAGTGCAAGTGTTCCTGCCAGAACTGAGAACCAGGGGCGAGAACCACAACTGAGAACCGAGGAGTCATTCAGACTTTAATGATTCTTTTCAGACACGAGCAGGAACACTGACCGATTTTTACAATTCAGACTCGGAACGAGTCAGAAAGAACTTTTTTGTTTTTACATGGAAGTGAAGAACTTTACAAATGATGAGTTAAAAAAATCACTTTATTTAAGTGACGTCAGACTTAAATTCGTATTCACTGAACACAAAGAAAACACGTTGAGAAAACTCAAATTCAAGACGATGCTTTTCTAAATATTTGAGCTTTAAGTCAAACTCAAACTCTTTACTTCTTAAATAAACTCAAAAAAGTTTTGCCGACCTAAAACCTTTTGATGAGATAAATGCTTTGAGTTTATTTAAAAACTTAAGAGTCTGATTCAAAACTGAGTTTGAAAAATTCGTTTCTTCAACTTTTGTTAGAAGATTTAGAAGCTCAAAGAAACAGTGAGCTGTAGACCAGGTTTTTCATCAGCAACAAAACGTACCGACATTTCAAATTCATTTATTTCAAACCTTAACATCTGAGTTGGGTTCAAAAATTTCGTGAAGATAGTCAACTTCAAATTATTTGAGTTTTCTCAACTTTTTTTTACGGGTTTGCTTCAAGAGAGAAAATTTGAACTCGGATTTGAAGAGTTAAAATGAGACTAAAAAAAGTTGAGGAAACTCATATTTTTGAGTTTTGAGTCAAACTCAAACTCTTGAGTTTGGTGGAAAAAGTTTTGCCGATTTAAACACTTAAGGTGAGATAATTTAATTTTCTTCTGCAGATAAACTTGAATTTTTGAGTTTTAGAAACCAAAAACAAACAAACAAATAAATAAATTAGAAAAAAAAATCTGTATTTGAAAAGTTGAGCTGTGAAGCAGGTTTGTAAACTCAAAGATTCAAGTTTATCTGAAAAAGGAAAGTAAATTATCTCAAATGAAGATTATAGATCAGCAGAACGTTGAGATTATTTCAGAATTTAAGAGTCTGAGTTTCACTTAATGCTCAAAACTTTAGTGACGACCTTGAAATCATGAATTCTGTCGATGTGTTTTATGGCGCACGCAGCGAGACGTCAGACTGACGAGACGTAAAACTTGTTCTCTTGCAAGTAAGTAAAGAAATAATGATTTAAAAAATCCACTTTATGTCAATCAGATTTTTAAAAACATTCGCTGCACAAAAATAAGTTGAAAAAACAAAATTTCAAGACGGCAGATTTTAATCAAACTCAAATCTTAAGTTTTGAAATGAACTCAAAAATGTTGAGCTGAGATAAATTACTTTTCTTCTTTAGATCAACTTGAATCTTTGAGTTTTAGAAACAGCGACTGTGAAGCAGGTTTTTCCATTTTTAATGTGCTTGAAAATTCAATAGTTTCAACTGAAAATATTAAATTATTAACCAATATTCACTTTAATGAGTTTACTCAGCAACAATTTTTGAAATTCAGATTTTTTTAGTTTCTAAAACTCAAAAATTGATGTTTATTTAAAGAAGAAAAGTAAATTATCTCAACTGAAGATTACATGTCTGAAAAAAAACTTTAAGTAATTTCAAAACTTAAATGTTTGTGTTTGATTCAAAACTCAAAAGTTTAGTGATACTTATCTAAAGTTTATTTTTTACATTATTTCATGTTCATCGAACCAAATCTTTAACAAAACCAAAGTCAAGTTGAAGAGGCTCAAATTAATTACATTTTCTAAAGTTCTGACTCAAATTCGACTGTTAAGTTTTGAAATAAACTTAAAAAAAAATGCAGAAAAGTAAATTATCTCAACAAAAGATAAAAGATCAGAAAAACTTTGACGATTCTTTACAAACAGCAACATGAAACCATGTTTATGATTTATGAGTCAGAAAAAGCAAATAATGACTAAAAAGATCATTTTATTTCAAACAGACTTTTTAAAGTCTTCTTCACTGAACACAAAGAAAAAATTCAAGGCGACTTTTCTTTAAATACTTTTAATTTATTTATCAAAAAACTGTGCACAAGTTTTTAAATACAGAATTTTGGGGAGTAAAACTCAACGATTTAATTTTAGCTAAACAAGAAAAGTAAAATATCTGAACTAAAGATAAAAGGTTGGCAAAACTTTTTTGAGTTTGTTTCAAAACTCTGAGTTTGATTTAAAGGCACAATATGCATCATTTTCCTAAAACATGGTGTACAGACGGATATGAACAGGATCTCTGTCAGTTCTCTGTCTGTAGTTTCTTATTTCTTCAGTATTTTGCTGCTTCGCCAACAGAAACGTTGGTGTTTAACGTCCCGCCATCTTTCTGGTGCGTTTATGAACCTTTAAAATTCAGATTTAGTGAAGACGGATGTCTTGAGATTAAAACTTTCCTCATCTTTTTTACAGTGTGAGTTAATAAAAAACACTTTATTTCAAATGAAATCATCTTTTCTCTGCTGTGTTGATCTCAGATCAGCAGATTGAACATGAGAGTCGATGACGTGTTGAAAATGGGCATTTTCTTTTCTTTGCAGCACTGCTCAGTGTCAGAATGTATATTTGATGTATATGTTGTTGTTTTTACTATTTTATGACAGAACTTTGTATAAAAATGAAGGTCAGTATTATTAATATAATCAAATCTACTGTATTTGTTAAATGTATCATGATTGTATCTGTTTATATTTATGATGGAGAATCTGAAGATATTTTTCTGAGATTAAAATTAAAATTTATGAACCTCTGAGGAGAAAAATGAAGAATCTGAAACTGATTGGCGACACAAATGTGACACGTTAAAGACAGAAATCATTCATACAGACTGAATATTATTATTATGATTATTATCATTATTATAATTGTTCAAAATGTTTGAATCTCATCTTCAGATGCTGTAAAATAAAAAGGGACAGTTGGTCTGTAAACACATGAGCGAGACTCTGTGTCACTTTATCAGTTCAAGACTTAAATTTATTCTCAAAGAGCTTCACAAACCGTGAAAGTACTAATATAACAGAGTAAAAATACTCTATTACATGCATTTAAAATGTTACTTAAAGTATGTGAGTGTTATCAGGAAAATGAACTCAAAGTATTCAAAGATGTCGCCTGTGACTGTTTTATTATATCTGCTAAGATCACATGACGGATTTGTTGGGAGAAATATTCAGATCCTTTACTCGAGTAAAAGTACCAATACTACAACATAAAAATACTTAATTACATGAAAAAGTCCTGATCTTTAAGTAAAAGTATTGACTGATTCTGACTCTGTGAGATTGTTCAGACTGATGCGTTCATGTCACAGCAGTGTTTTACTGTTGGAGCGCCTCCAGGTGGAGACAGACTGAACTACTTTATGTACAGTTACTGAGTTTAGTCTGAAACAGTTCTACTTCAAAATATATTTATGAAAAGTTGTGGCTGGATGGAAATTTAACAAGACTGAAACTCTGAAGTCCGAGTGCAAGTGAATGCAGCACATAATTTAATGATTCTAGGCTCAGTGATGAGTTCATGTTCAATGAAAAGCTGCGTGGTGAGTTCACTGACAACAGACTTCAGTTTTATTCTGACCAGAAGAAGCTGCTGCTGATTTTTAATGAATTATACGCAACCCCCCCCCCCCCCCCCCAGGACTTTGGCGGGAGACAGACGAGTTCTGTTACTCTGAGACATCTCGCTCTTTGTGTCTCACCAACGTGGATCTTCAGAGAGAACCAGAACCAGGACCACGGAGGACTGGGCTGTCAATTCTCAGATCTATGTCTGGTGAGTTTGATCCTTTTTGAGTTTTGCAATGCATTGTGGTTCCTAACTTTAATTTTTGCATTTTGAGTGGAGGACATTTTGTCCATTTTTGGTTTTTTGGACAGTTCAGTTGGACTCATCAGGATGAATAGGGACAGTTCTCTGGTGGACGTTACCACTGATTTCTGTATGAACATAATGTGGACACGAGGTTGTTTTCTAAATAAACTGTGTTTGTATTTGTTTAAGGTTCCATTTCATATGTTCCTTTGTTCCAGACAGGAGAACCTGAACACTAAGTTTGTTTTATGTGGTTCTCTCTGGACGTTCTCATAACGTCACGTTCCACCTCAGCAGGTCAGACGACGACCGACTGATGGGAGATTTTTGAGACTAATTTTAAAGAGGAAAAATTCACTGATTAACGATAAATAAAAATCCATGTGCACCGATATGATGATGCAAACAGACTGTCACCAGTATATATATATATATATATATATGTATATATATATATATATATATATATATATATATATATATATATATTATTGTGTTAAATGTTAAATAATTTAACACATGCATTGTCAAACAATTGTAAAAATGAACCCTGACAAAATAAGAATAAATAAAAAAAAAAGCTACAGAAACATAATCATCATTGTTCAGTATAAATTCATTTCTGGATATTTAAAAATTTCCCCATTTTTCTGAATATAATTCAGAAGTGAAAATGCTGATTATCGTGGCTGATAATCACTTCCTGTCTGAGCCACACACACACACTCACACACACACACACACACACTCACACACACACACAGCAGTGATGGAGCTGTGAGGACAAACTGTGGACAGGTTTTGACAGGTAGGACGAGTGGGAGAAGTCGGATGTCACACCGAGACGTTTCAAGGTTTTCACTGTGGTGCGAGGAGACAGCCGGCATCTGCAGCCGCCCACCGCCAGAACCGACTGCCGCCAGGACCCGCCCACACACACACACACACACACACACACACACACACACACACACACATTGTTTCACATCCTCCGTCTCTCCTCATTCATCTGAATCCTGCTGGAGGAAAAGTCAGCAGAGCCGAAGCTGTCAGGCTTCTGCACAGTAGAACACAGCAGAACATAGTGGAACACAGTGGAACACCTCTCCTTCATCCTAACACAGAAATAAATAACACGAAGAAGAAGTTTTTAATGAATAACTGCCACAGAAACTAAATTACAGATTCATCTTATTGACCTTCAGGAGCAGCTCTGAGAAGAAACTGATAAAACAAATATCAACAGTCCACACTGTCAAGAACCCCAGTATCAACACTAAAAATCCTAGAGAACCCCAATTTCAATGCAAAAATCTTAGACAACTCAAATTACAAGACCCCAGAATGTTGAGAACCACAATATCAACGCTTTAAATCATAGAGAACCGTAATATCAACACACCAAAATGTCAAGAACCCCAGTGACAAAACGAGTTTTGGTGAGAACAGATTGCAAATTCAGAATCCTGGTGGAGGTTCTTGAGCTCACTGATGGAACTCTGCAGGGTGAGACAGCCTCTGACACAGTAGAACTCTACTGCGTCAGCAGCAGGTCTTTGTCTTTGTCTTAGACGTTCTTCGACTGGACTGCAGAACTGTGAACGCCTTTAAAAAGCAGCTTTAAGACCTGTCCCGTCTTTCTGTGTCATTTCTGTCATCTGTTGACCTGACAGCGTGACAGACCAATCAGTTAGCGTGTTAGCGTCTCCTGGTCCTGGTCCTGGTCCAGGTCCAGGTCCTGGTCCTGGTCCTGACGGGGTTAACAGGCTGCAGGTCTGTGGTGTTGGTTCAGCAGCAGACTGGTGACAGTCTGGACGTCTTTGTAGACTCAGACAGACTCTCACACACTGATGTTAGCTCATCCTGCTGACGTCACGTCCACTGTGTGTGTGTGTGTGTGTGTGTGTGTGTGTGTGTGTGTGTGTGTGTGTGTGTGTGTGCATTCACAGTATGGAGTGTAATTCACTCAAGTACTGTACTTAACTTGTCCTTTTTGTTTACATGAACCTGCTCATTGTGTTCATGACAATAAAGTTAAGTTGAATAGTTACAGTGTGCAGACAGGTGAAGAGGCCAGCAGGTGGCAGCGGTGTGTTACTGTCTGTCAGTGTGACAACGTGCGTTTTATCTGTGGTGATGAAGTATTCAGATACTTTACTACAGTAAAAGTACTCAAGTAATACCATACAGTGAAAATACTCTTACAAGTAAAATGTTTCTTCAGTAAAATTAAAGTTCTGTAGTGTTTCCAAGAACCGCAGTAACAACACTGCATGTAACGTAAAGAACCTCATCATCAATGCTAAAAGTCATGGAGAACCTCAATATCACCTCTAAAAAACCTAACGAGGCCCAATAACAACACTCTAAAATGTCAGGAACCCAAATTTTGACGCTTACTTGAGTAAATGTACTTAGTTACATTCCACATCTTATCTCTGAGTGGAAAATTCATCTTCAGGTCAAATATAAACTGCAAAAATGACTGTAAACTGAGACTGTGACGGCTGCGTGTGTGTGTGTGTGTGTGTGTGTGTGTGTGTGTGTGTGTGTGTGTGTGTGTGTGTGTGTGTGTGTGTGTTGGGGGTTACACTGCCCCACACTGTTCACACTGTTTATACATACCAGTGTGCTGTGAGGCTCCTGTGTCGCAGCTTGTTTACTCAAACTTATTTTGGGAAAATTCCACCTCTCTGCACGACTGTGGCCATAAATCACTGAATCTGCAGCTTTGTGGGATGATAGCTTCTGTCACACACACACACACACACACACACACACACACACACACACACACACACACACACACACACACTCTGACCTGCAGACGTCACCTGTGTGTGTGAGATGAACGTACATGAATTCACCTCCTGCACAGACGTGTTTTCATATTGTTTTATATCATATTTCATTTCATTCATATTTTGTTTTTAATTTCATTATATTTATCTCACAGCTACAGTTACAGCAAACAGTAATGATGACAGTTATTTTTATTGATATTATTATGTTTATTAGTATTAATTTATTTATTATTAATTTAGTTATTCTTTCCCCTCAAAAAAAAAGAATAAATAAATGAAAAAATCTCCAAAAAAAAAAAAAAAATTAAAAACAGAGTGAGCCCAAGTTTTTGTAGTTTGTGCAGCTGTCAGATGGTGGGAATTATTAGTGTGTGACACATCAAACATTTATTAATGTTAACGTCAAATTTCATTTGGCATTATAAAATAAAAATACAAATTTTTACAAATAATAATAATAATAAAAGTGTTAGTTGGGGTGTTTTGATATGAACGTATGTACCTGGGCCACAAAAAGTTTATTAATAACTTTTATTTGTTGATTTTTTAAAATCTCTTCTTTACCTTTAATCTCAATAACGAGTCTGTCCACAGATTATTGATCTGTTCATTAATCCATTCACTCACACCAATTCTTAATGTTTGTTTGCTTCATTAAGATTAATCTCATTAATCCGTCTGTTAATTCCATTTATTGAACTCTTTGATCAGTTCATTGATCCATATTAATCCTTCATTCATTCATCACTGTTAGGTTTATAAATCCATTTGTTCATACAGATTATTGATCTGTGTTCATCCCGTCTGTTTTGTTTGTCCATCAACACAATCAGCCAATGGAAATCATTTGTTTTTTATGTCGACGCCTCCTCATGTGGTTGAGACAGGAAGTCAGGAACAGAAGATTAGAGATTTTATCTTTTATTATTTTAATATTGGTGTATTTTTGAGGGGGCGGAGAATTTAAATGCATCTAAATCAGTTAATAAAGTTTGTTTTTTTTAAGCGCTGTACATTTCTTATTATTTATCAGACAGACGTGCAGAAACACAGAAGCTTTATTTCCTGTCCAACAGCGCCGCCTGCTGGTGAAGATGAGAACTGCAGCTCATGACGACGTGAATCACACGGCTTCGTTCTTCAGGTATTATTATGGTTTATTTCAAATACCTTCAAAATGGCAGAGAGGCACACAGGCTACAAGGATCTGAAGCTAGTAAGCCAATATGAGCACCAGATAGATATCAGATATCACATGAAAAAAAAACATATTTACAAATATAAATTAACACATATTTTAACTCCAAAAGACACTGTGACGGCAAAATGTATTAAAATGGTATAAAATTGGTAAATATGTGTGACGGTGGAATGTCTCTTCTGAGATGATGAGAAGAGATTAGCTTACATTTATACTGTGTGTAGTGCAAAGAATACTGTCAATAATAATAAAAACTTCAAATGAAAGACAAGATAGTTCACATTTATAACACCTTTGGTCCAAAGAGAACTGAAAGACGAGTACAAAAACCTGGATGGGATGTGTGTATGGATGAAAACTTACTGATCACGGACAGACTTCACTTCTTTTTCTTTTCTTTTTTTGAGTATTTTTCTTAAACATGCTGCCCTGGATAAAGCCACACATTTAGTTTGGATACAGGTCCGACAAGCACAAAATGTCCTACTCAAACTAATCATCGTCACAAGCAGCTGAATGGTGGCAGTGGGCTCGATCGTCTCGACAAAGAAGAACCTGAGGCACTGGAGAGGTGGTGTTTACATCCATCTGTAGGTTTGAAACCCCGTTTTTACACCTTCACATAAAACACCGTCTGTAAACGGAGAGAAGCAGCTCGTTGTGCTCAAACAATTTTCATCAAGAAACATCTAGGGGAACAAACTGACTTGGCAAAATATCTTTACTGAAGGTCTCTCTGTTTGATTTTTCTAGGGTTTTCAGCTGCACCACAGTTATATGATAGGGTGCTGTGACATTAATCCAACGGCACATTATTCCAAAACCCCGGCTGTGTGAGAAATGTCCCGTTACGGCTGCAGGATTAATGGCAAAATGATCAAAATCACAATCTGGCCAAACTCTCAGCCCTCAAATGTGCGTCGCTTTAGATAAAAGTGTCCGCTAAATGAAACTGTGTAACTGAAAGGACAGTTTCTAAATCTCAGAATCAGATCGCAATTTTTTGAAAGAGTAAAAATGTGTGAGAAAACAGCGTTATACTGACATTTGTTCGGTTCAGACCTCAACAAATGTGACATCAACGCGATTTTAGCATCGTGTCCTGCAGCTCTACGTCCCTTTAGACTGAAAACCCGTGTGTTCAACAGCCTGTTACTGTACGTCCCGCTCAGCACTGGAGAAAGGTCTGGCTCCACACGTACATGTTCTCCTATAGGAGAAAAACACCCGGACTTACTTACTTCTTTAAACCAATCACAAACATCTTGGGCGGAGCTACGCCCAGGATGCAGCGACGGTGCTGCTGCAAAATAATGTTGAGGGAGAACTTGTTTTGGTGGAACGTTTTGGAACGTCAGGAGGTGAGCTCTGGTATTAAAATGACTACATCACTGCAAAAGTAAAGCTAACAGCTGTTAGCCTGTTTATGTTTGTACCATTAGCGTCCCAGGTGCTAATCTGCTGTTTTCAGCGTGCAGGTTGCAGCTCAGAGATCGCGTGCACCGCGATACCACGACCAACGGCAGGACTTAAACCTGCAGTGTGTATCTGGTGTGTCACACTACCTGAAAACAAGACGCCAATTGCTCCGTAAATACCAGCATGCAAGGCTGCCCCCTGAAGGCCGTCCACACCAAGAACTTTTAACTCTAAAAATATTGTTTTAAAAATCATTTTAACTCAGTGGATGGTGAAGTCTGGACTGCAGGTTTGTAGTTGTGGTGTCGACTTAGAGAGATTTTTTTGACGGCACTTTATAACTGACAAACCTGTTAATCAGCGAGGCTCAGTTTATGCTTCCTTTACATACAAAAATAGATCTGTCTGTTTGAAATGATGCAGCTATCACTGCCAGCATACCTCCATGCATCCTTTACGTTGGCCTGTATGTTGAGCAAAACATCCACCAGAGGGCGCCGCTCAGAGTCAGAAGTTACCACAAAGAAGAGAGAAACTGGCACCAAACGTCATTTCCAATACTTCGTATCTCACGTCAACTGTTAGCTACACCGACCCCATGATCATATTGTAACTAACTAATGTAACTGACGTACTTACTTAACTTAACCCGAACTACTACATGATTTTTTGTTAAACCTTAACGAGTAGCTTTGGTGCCTAAACCTGACAAAACTGTTGTGTGTGTGTGTGTTAACCACATGTTCGTCACCTGATGTTTGCATGTAAAAATCAAACATATAAAGTTAAAAAAAAAAGTCAAAAACGTGAATTTTTGGAACAGCAGGCCTTCAGAGCAGGAACAGGCTGTCGATCAAAAAGGCTTTCATTCCAGTGGGACGTGTTTTCTGAATGACGAGCTGTCGGAACAACCACTAGTTATCACATGATCAAAACTACCATGGATGAGAGCAGCCAGACATCACGTCTCACAACCACACATCCCTTTGGCGGCTGTAAAAGCAGCCAGTCAGTGTGTGTCGGTGTCAAACTCTTCACCACAGGTTAGTTAACGATGTTACTGACTGAATGACACGTGCAGAGTGTGTCTGTAGATCGTAGAGAATCAGAAAACAGTCTCAGTGACGGTGTACTAAGAAAAAATATGTCCCTACCTTAAAACAGCTGTTTTTAGAATGGAGTTTGGTTTAACAGTTCCAGAACAGCAAAATAAAGCATCTTAACAATCTAAAAAAAATACCTGGAAATTAGGGGTGTCACGATTTCGATTTTTTATCGAAATCGATCGAAATTACGTCATGGTCTCGAGCATCGAAATCAAAGAGAGGATCGACGATCCCCCCCGAGGTGAGGGAGGTGTGGAAAGAGGTAAAAGCACATGACGACGCAGCACATTGTAGCCAACGCTCCTAGTTAGCTAACCTCCAGTCTCTGACACCATGGCAAGTGCAGATAAAGGGGACGCGGCACCACCCAGCTATCCTCACTGAGGTCTGTGGGTTTTTCTGAACGACTGGGAAAATGATGCTGCTGCTGAGTTTTCAGTTTCAGCTCTGAGTGCTCTGCCACAAACCAAATTCCATTCAAAAAAAGTCATATTTTGAGGCGGCAGAGGAGGCCTCAGTGGAAGATATTTCTAATACAAGTTTGTGGATTATTCAGAGCCACTGGGACTTTATCTCTGGTTTAAGGATGCTGCTGTGGAGGGTTTGATTTGTTTACTTCCACTGGACTGAGGTGGAAGAGGCTGAAAGTATCCACGTCTACTTCCATGTCTGTATTCAGATCATCTTGAACTTGAATTTTTCCTTCTCCGGACACAGACTGCTTTTTAATGCGAGGTGTAAACGGGGTTTAAACATCAGGGCTCCTACACAAATACTTGACCAATGAAATTCAGTATTCAGTACGATGTCTCCACTGTGTTTTTGTCCTCTACTACTCACGTAACATCACTGGACGACTGAACCACAGAAGCTGTATCGTCTGTTCGGACAGCAGGAAAATCTCCCAAACTTGTGCATTTCTGAGCGTATAAAGAGCTGAGAATGAGTGAAATCTCTGTAGATAAACTTCGGAGCGGAGTAGGAACCCTGAGAGCTGTTGTAGGAAGTGTTGTAGAACAGTCCGGACGTCCTTCAGTGATTCCGAGAACTGAAGAATCCCACGCTGGTCGGCGACTCCTTCACCGTCACCGTGATGAAGTTGGCCGTGACGTCGGTGACGAACACGTGCTCCAGGAGGCTCCGGGCCGGCCGCCAGTCTGTTTCCGTGTCGGACTCTGTGGCGTCGTTGCCGAGGCTGGGCCTGCTATTGTTGCTGTTGGGGAACAGAACGGCGTCGTGCTCCGATTCGCTGCTGCTCGTCTCGTCTGAGTCGCCGGTGCTGAGCTCATTCAGACTCCGGTTCTGAGAGCTGAGCCCGTGTTTCCTCTCGTCGTGCCGCCCGCCGCCGTTCCCTCGCCCGCAGCTGCTTCCTGCCAGCTTCTTCGTGTCTGCTAACGTTTCCTTCCCTCTGCTCTCTGCGCCGCCACCTGCTGGCAGACCGGAGCGCTGCCCACCAGCTGACGTTCGAGTCTCTTTTAGGACAATGCTGCCGCCGCCGCCGCTCCTTAAGCTCGACCTGGAAGCCGCAGCTCCGGCGCCACTCATGCTGTTGTGGCTGCTGCCGGCCGGTGGCTTGCTGACGCTCTGCAGGTTGAGAGCTCGGAGGCTGAGCGCCTGATTGGCTCGGTCTCGAGGCGTTGGCGAGGATGCCGGTTTGGAAAGGCTGCTGGAGTTCTGCTGCTTGTGTTGAACCAACCCTGTCTGACCTCCGGCACCCTCCTGCCTCCTCGGTCCGAGCGGGGAGCGCTGCACCGCCGGGCCTCCCCCAAAGCTGGCGTGCATACCCACCGACCCCGACCCTCCGCCTTGTTTCAGAGGAGACACCTTGAAGGCGTCTCCCCGACCGCCGCCCGTCTCTGAGATGGAGCGCTTCAGCTCGGACAGAGAGTTCTTACTTTGAGGGGACGGACTGGTTTTGCTGTAGGAGGCGGAGCCTGAGGACGGAGACATGGAGCGACCAGTCCACATGCAGCTGAGGGATCCGGATTTGGAGGAAGAGGTCTGGCAGAAGGAGCTGGAGGAGGTCTGGGAGGTGGAGGAGGCCTCGTCTCTGGATGTCCTGCTCAGACCGGTGTAGGTGAAGCTGGCCGGCTGCAGAGGCTTCTTCACTCCGGGTCGAGGCTCGTCCCTGGGCGGTCGCAGCGCCTGGTGGTGACGTGGAGCTGGTGGAGGAGGAGGAGGAGGCGGAGGAGGAGGAGGAGGAGGAGGTCTGCTCTTCGCTTGTCTTAAAGCCCTCAGGTCCGGGTGGAGCGGCTTCCTCCCGCGCTTCTTCTTGCGCGGAGGATCTGGTTTGGCCAACGTGATCTGAGGCCTCTTCTGGGGGACGGGGTGGACGCGAGGACTCGGCTTCGCCTTCTTCGTCTGTTCTTCATCCTCTGAGGAAGAGGAGGAGGCGGATGATGAAAGGCCCGAGGAGGAAGAGGACGAGGAGCGGCTGTCTTTTGTAGCAGCTGGAGCAGGAGGCTTAAAAGATGAGGAGCAAAATATGATTTCAGTCAGCTTCAGGTTGTCAGAGTCGATTGATCAATCAATTATTTTCTTGTATAATCGCTTAATAGTTGTTTGTTTTAAAACTTAAGAAAATAGTAAAATGGCCCAGATGACGTCCTCAAATGTCTTGTTTTGTCCACAACTTGAGACGAATATATGATCAATATTTTGTGACATTTTATGCACCTAAAAACATGATTGATCAGTAGTTGACAAACAGGTCCAGGTGGAGTTTGTCTGTGCGCTCCACCTGTTTCCATCTATTTTTCAATTGAACAGATTGTGTCAGAGAAAAATTTTCACAATTTTCTGACATTTTATGGCTCAAACATTTAATCAATTAGTGGAGAAAATGACTGAGAGATTTGATTGCTAATAAAAGTAATCATTCCAAGAAAGACTAGAAAAAGGCGCGCCTACGTAAAGATGTGTAAACTATTCATCAGGTCAGTCAATTCGTCCAGATTGTGATTAAGGATTAATTAATGAAGAAAATGAAAATAATTGTTAAATGCAGCCTTAATCCAGAGAACAAGATCTGCAGACTCTTCATTATAATGTCGTCTCATCACACATTTTTCCTTCATCAAAAAAGTTCTGCTCCTGCGACTTGGATTTTGTACTTGGCAATATTGCAATTAAATTTATTCTCTTTTCTTACTTGTATTATGTTATTAACTGCGGCACTGTGGCTCTAGTCTGTGCAGACGAAACGCTGCAGAGAAAAAGACGTACCAGAATCTTCCGCGGACGTCCTCTTGGCCTCTTTCCTTTCTTCTGGAACAGAAGCTCCCTCTCTTGTTCTCTGAAAAAAAATAAAAATAAAATTAAGATTAAAATGATTGATTATACCAATTCAAATACACATTTTATGGACCAAACAACTGATCGATTAGTGGAAAAATGATTGCCAGATTGATCACTAGTTGAAAAATAGGTCCAAACATGTGAAAACAGGCGTTAGTACAAGGGAGGGTAACCCTGCTTAGTACAAATAATTAATCTGAGCATTAGGTTTTACAGTGTCGTTATAATCTGTCACTAACAACTAGCAAATAAAACACACACACTCACCTCTTGTGAAACGCTGCCAGCAGCCTCGGGTCCAAAATATTTTCCTCTGGCTCCCAGCTGTTGTGCCTGAAACGTCAGAAAACTGATTTAACAGCACAGAACATTTTTACAGAAATACAATAAAAATTAAAAATTAAAAATCACAGGACAAGATAAATAAAAAATGTTTTGTGACACTAAACAGCCTGTTCACGTGCAATTTGGTACACAGACAGTGAGTTCTGTTACACGTGACCCCGGCCTCCCCTAAACCAGCTGCACAGCTGACTGATGTTTACTGGTCAAACTGGTTAGTGAGCACGATGATGACCACAGGGTTCTACAGGGTTCTGCAGGATTTGTGTTCTCCCTCTGTGTATGATAATAACAGACAGTGAGTTCTGTTACACGTGACCCCGGTCTCCCCTAACCCAGCTGCACAGATGATGGATGTTTACTGGTCAAACCGGTTAGTGAGCACGATGATGACCACAGGGTTCTACAGGGTTCTAGTTCCCCCTCTGTATGTGAGACAGAGAACAGACGGCGTGTTGTGGCTGCAGGTGGTTCTGTGTGATCAGCTGCTCGGTGTGAAAACGGCTCCGAAAAGCAGAAAAATGGCTGCTGCAGCTCGGTGTGTCCTCGGTGCGTCCATCAGTCAGTGCGTCGGATGAACCCCTCTGTGCGGGGATGAACCCCGCAGCAGCGTGAACCCCGCAGACAGACATGCATTGTTTAGCTGCTGTGTGTGTGTGTGTGTGTGTGTGTGTGTGTGTGTGTGTGTGTGTGTGTGTGTTGTGTTAGCCGCGGCGGCTAGCTGAGAGGCTAACAGGCTACTCACTTAGACGACCATCCTCTCCACTTGACCAGATACTCAAACTTCCCCTGCGGAGGACAGACACACAGACACGGTCAGAGACACTCGGAGACACTCGGACACTCGGTGCGGACAGAGGACACGTCCCCGGCCTCGTCTTACCTTTCTGGGCCGTTTGCTCAGGATACATTCCGCATCAAATACCTGGCCCACTGTGACCCCCTCCATTACTACAGCGGCAGCCCCGCACCACGAGCTGCGAGAGCGATTTTGACCTCAAACGGCCACCGTAGATCCTCCTTCACCACAGTTATATCTATACCGAACAAATCATGCATCCATTTCTGTTATTGTCATGAAAAAAGAAACTTGACCATTATAATGACAGACTTTTTCCAAAAATAAAGGCTCAGTAACTTCTAAAATAATGACTTAATATTTCAAAAAATAATATTTTTGATGAATTATTATGATTTTTTTCTTTATTTTTAAGGCAGAGGGCAGCAATGGAAAATAGTTATTTAACGGGATTGCAGCTTCCTACCTGTCTAGCCATTTGTGAGCCCTTGAATTATTGTTTTATTATTATGCCATATTTAAAAGTTGTGATGAACCACAATGTTGTTGCTATTTTTAATAAACTAATTTGTTTTTCCATATTATAGATCATATTTGGGCATTAAAAAAAATAATCTGGCCGTATTTTGAGCTATTATTTGGCTGGAAAACATCAAACCAACCTGACAATAATCAGAATTTTAATATTGTTATCAACATCTTACTACTAGTAGGTAAATTATTTACACATAAATGCAGATATTTTAAAACTAAGTCTGTGTCTTAGTCACATGAATAGTGAGATAAATTGCTATAAAGTAATAAATGATGATTTTGAATGATAAAAGCTCTTATTGTCTTTATTTCATAAGCTCTGCTTTTATGTGATTTATTTATTTGTTTGTTTGTTTGTTTGTTTTTCCTTGTTCATGAAGTATTTTTATTTCACCTCAGATTTAATTTTTGGTGTTTGTTTTTGCCCATGCTCAGTCGTAGAGGTGTGATGATGAAAAGTGCCTTGTTCTCTGTAGGTTCTGTAGTTAATGAAGAAAAATAAATCAAACCAACCTGGCACACTGCCCCCCTACAATAAATGGCCGCATGCACCTTTAATGTTGGTTTCCAGTCCGCCGGTAAAACCAACGAGGAAGACTCTGCCTGCGGAACCTTCGTGCTCGTGTCTCAGGGGGAGGTAATTCCATGTTGCACAAGTGTTACATGTTCGGTAATGTGTCGGTGTCCAGCGGTGACTGACCGCGGAGCTCATCGTCGAAGGTATTCAGCGTTTTAAACAGTATTTTTGAACATTATTTTGAAAAAGTAAACCGTGTTTATAATTAAATTCTGTTAGCTGCGGTTAAGCTAATGCTAACAGACAGTCAGGTGACTCCTGATGCTGTAGGTCAGAGAGAAATCATGAAATCCTAAGTTAACAACTTGTTCAATCAACATCGGTGAATATTTAACCTCAAACCTTCACGTCGGTCTGCTCCGATAGCAGCCCGCTGCTTTATTTCGTGGTTAAAATGTTGCGCAAAACTCCATTTAAGTACTTGATAGATTAAGAGTTGGATTGTTTGAACATACTAACAAACATAATATTATATGGATCTAGACATTTGTAGAATCGTCAGTGTTCGTTGGTTAATTCGGCTCAATATGATCCAGTAAGATCTCTAAACATGATTAAAATGGCAGTTTTTATAAGTCACTAGGTGATCTGGACTGGCCGCTCTGTCTCTGTCTGTCTGAGAGGATGATTTATGTTTACGGCTCGATTTACACTGAAAAAGTTGCTGATCAGGGAGTGAAACAGAAGCCGAAGTGAAGAGTGAGCTCATCAAATTTTGGAAAAATATTTAGTCTTACTACAACAGGCACTTATGGTATGATAGTAAGCAAGGTGGCGTTAAAGTGTGTCTTTTTTGAACGGAGTTTGGTGTGGTGCTCTCACTTACAGAACATTCTTAAACAGAGGGTCCTCTTAGTTTTGGATCATAGGAGAGCCAGAAGAAGATTAAATCTGTAAAAGAATAAGACAATAAATATCGGTGTATAAAGAGGAAAAATTCTAATAATCATGCAAATTAGAAAAGTGTGGAAATAACAAAGTAACAATATAAAAACAGCATACTGAAAAAACGGTGGATCAGCTTAAATAATTTGTTTATATTTTCTATATTACTTGAAATTAATGTTAGCTCCATGTATATTATCTGATTATATTTCCAGTTTTTATCTTTATATTTTCATATTCATACATATTCATTGCTCTTTATATGTCCACATGCATTTTCTTATTCCTTTACAGGTTATTTTTTCTTGGCATTTCACTGACTCCATACAAAGTATTGTTGGAACAGTTACTTAATTAAGTGATTAATTGATTGATTGACTAGAAATGAATCCATGAACATTTGTAAATCTGCTCTTGTTTTTGCATTTTCACAGGTTTCTCATGTTTTATCATTGAAGATTAGTTGATAATGAAAATGATGAGTTGTTTAACAGCTATAAATCTTTATCATAAAAAGAAATGATTTGTCAGATTATTTTGTGTATCGAGGCGTCTCTCTGCTGACCGCAGGTGTTCGTCCTCTGTCCAGGTGAGTTTCCTCCAGCTGAGCTGACCTCAGGTGTGGACCGACTGCAGTTCCTGTCATGCTGCTCCCCGTCCTCCTCCGTCAGTCCCTCTGCTGCCCTCATGTGCTGTTACCACGATGCATCCGGACGCTGCGGTGCGACACTCCGAGGACGCTGCACTCTCAGGCTGAGCACTTCCTGCAGCGCAGGCTTCTCCCGCGCTGCCACACTCAGAACCGAGGCACCAAGAGCCGAAACAGGAAGTCCAAAAGCCAAGAGGAGGAGTGGAAAACCAGGAACAAGACGGTGCTGACGTACATTGCAGCTGCCGGGGTTGGGATGATCGGCCTGTCGTATGCTGCAGTGCCGCTGTACAGACTTTACTGTCAGGTGAGAGAAGAACCCCACAGAGTTTTGTTTTCACAAAATTTACAACTTTAATCGCAGAGAATACCTGAGCTTTTTCTCATAAATTCAGCACTTTAATCTTTGAAGTTCTTGTTTTTTCTCTGAATGTTACCCCCCTCCCACGGCTGCATCATGTTTTAACCCACAGTGGCACTAATTAACTGCCCCAGAGGGTGATTCAGCTCTTTGTTTTGTCTGTCAGGCATCGGGGCTCGGCGGCACAGCGGTGGCCGGCCACGACGCAGATCTGGTGGAGACGATGAAGCCGGTGAAGGAGCGTGTCATCAAGGTCACGTTTAATGCAGATCGACACGCCAGCATGCAGTGGAACTTCAAACCCCAGCAGACAGAGATCTTTGTAAGACCTGTTCCTCCTCAACACTTCAGATTTGATGTTCTTCTCTTAAATCTCCGACTTTTCTCTCTTTGTCTCTGTTTGCTTGTCTTAGTGTTTCAGATTCACTGATTTCTTTCGACTGCAGGAACTTGTATGTCGGCTTGGGAACCAAACTCTCTACTTTCTGATTTACGTCGGTGCTGCATAGAGTTTAGAGTATAGGCAGGAAGAAATAATGACATTCTGTGGGTGGAGCTTCAGCAGAGGCAAAACATCTCCCAAAGACACATTAGCGAACACTAGCTAGCAAGTTTTGTTGTCTTCTTTTCAGTTTTTCTGAACCTGTATGGTCACTCACTCTTCAGATCCACCTGTGTAACACAGAAAGATGTGATTTAGTCGGATTATGTGATCTTCGACTCTGTTTGGCTCCAGTTTTTCCTTCATTTTGGCTCCAGCTCACACCGTGACGTAACCATCATGACGTGTGTTATCCCTCTTATCACGCAGGAAATGTTTGTTGTTATTTACTCATGTCAAATAAAAGTGGACCACTATGTCACCTGTCAAATATTTATAAACAACGTAATGAATGTGTGTGTCTGTTGTGCAGGTGGTTCCAGGTGAGACAGCACTGGCGTTCTACAGAGCCAAGAACCCCACAGACAAACCGATCGTCGGCATCTCCACCTACAACGTGGTTCCCTTTGAGGCGGGACAATATTTCAACAAGATCCAGGTAGTTGAGCTGTCTTCACCTGTCCACTGTCCTCCGTGATAAGCTGATATTTCTGTTGCCTCTCTGCAGTGTTTTGGCTTCGCGGAGCAGCGTCTTTTTACAAAAGAAAAACTAGGATGTTCTCAGAGATTAAAGTCATAAATTTACAAAAAAAAACCTGCGATATTTTCTGAGGTTAAAGCGGTAAACTGTGAAGAGAACCTTTGCCCGTCTGTCTGCAGTGTTTCTGCTTCGAGGAGCAGCGTCTGAACCCTCACGAGGAGGTCGACATGCCCGTCTTCTTCTACATCGACCCGGAGTTTGACGAGGACCCGCGGATGGCCCGAGTGGACACCATCACTCTGTCCTACACCTTCTTTGAGGCCAAGGAGGGTCAGAAACTACCTCTGCCTGGATACAGCTACAACTGATCCGGATTGCCTGAATACTGGACCAGGAAGCTGAGTCTGGGTTACAATTCAGTCCACGAAGACAAGAAAAGATGAAAAAAAAATCCAACACTCTCTTCTTTGAAAGTGAAGTTTGTGCTTCAACACATTCTCTACACCTTCCTGTCATCGCTATAGCAACGCCACCTTCGCCTACAAATGTAGTGATTTTATCATCCTTCAGTTCGTCACTGTTGGCTCGGGTAATATCATTAATTGTATTTAGTGTTTTCGAGCGTTCACTTCAGTATCTTAGATAACTGTTAGCAGCACTAGCTAGTTAGCATCATCATCATCATTCAGAAACAGACTAAAACTCACCAAAACTGTCTTGTTTTGTCTTTCTGTTGTTCCAGCTCTGGTTTGGTTGAAATAAATCCTTAACACTCCTTAAGTTTGATATGAAAATATCTATCAGGAGGAGGTCGGACATCACAGACGCCATGAGGAGAAACGGCGTGAAGAGCCAGAATATTTTCACACCTAACTCTGTGAATAAAGACGTGTTTTTTTTTTAACCAGAGCTTGTGATTGTTGAAACAGTGGAAAGTTGAACAAAGATGGTTTTGGTGAGTTTTGTTTCTGTCGAGTCTGAATGGCAATGCTAACTAGCTAGCTAACTTCGCTAACAGTTATCTAAGAAACTGAAGTGGTTATGGAAATGTGTAAAACACTTTTTAGAAAACAAATTGTAAATACTATTAACTATATATACTAAGTTAACTGTGAAAAGTGAAATACATAACAAGCTAGTTAGTTCGTAGGTAAAGGTGACGTTGCTATAGCGATGACATGAAGTAAACACATACATCAACATTATATTGTGCAGGTAGAGAATAAGCGTGGCATATTTTAAGATTTTCTTTTCTTAAAACAAAAAACAACTTGAAACAACTTTTAGGTGTTACAGTCGGTAAATGAATTGACTGTTAGCTGAAGTTTTAAATAAATAAGAGAATGAGAAGAGTGTGTTGGATTAGTTTTTCTAGATTTCGCTCACAGATGTTTCTGTTTCACTCCACCTCTGTTTGACGTGACGAGTCCACACCTCAGGATGAGACGTCAAACAGACAAAAACTGACAACACGTCCATGTTGTGACGACAGACCCACAAAGACTGAACCTGTTCTCCATGTTGAAGCGTTGGGTCGCTGCTCACAACAATTCATTTATTCTGTTGGCTGAGAGACTTTTTATAAATCAGAAACTGTAATTTAACAGCCACTGAGACTCCTGATAATCAGTTATTATTACTGCAGATATAATTGTTCAAAGAGACTGAATATAAATCAATAAATTATGATTAAAAACTGATCTGGACTCCAGCAGAGATTCACTGAAACAGATTCAATCATGAAAACAGCAACTTTATTATCTCTTCAGACACGTCAGTAAACCTCCTCACCGCAGACATACATGTGTTGACTGAGTGAAATCAAAGCTTCGTGTTCTCGGCCTCTTATATCAGCAGAAATATTCATTTCAGTCTGATTTTAAAGCCTTTATCAGCTGATACTGATGATGTTCATTTGTACCTCTGTCACAGGTTCAGTTGTTTTTCCTGTTTATTTCATCATGTGTCCTTCAGTTCTTCAGTTTTTTAGTTTTTAAAACATGTCTTGAAATTATTCCAAAGAGACAAACACATGGCAGATCAGCAGGAGAGCTCCTGTTTCCTCTTTCATGATTTTAATCTATAATTTGAGAAGTTTAGTTGATCGGCCTCGTTTGGACACCAGGTGGCAGCAGAGGAAAGCTGTAAAAAATCATCAGCCTCTGCTCTTTGCTCCATATGTGACAGGAAGTAGTAAAACATTAATATTGACTTTAAGCTGGCTTCCAAAATAATTTAAATCAGCACATTTTATCTGATTAAAGATATTTAAATAAAAAAATATATAATTAAAACAGTTTCAGGATGTGATGATGATGGCTTTTATTTTATAGGCGCAGACAGGAAGTAATGCGTTCTTCTCACCTTATGTAGCTTGACGTCACTCGGGGAACCAATCAAACGACTCCTCTCCTATGTTGACGGACATTTTCAGCGTCAGGTCCGGACTCCAGGTTGCCCTAGTAACTCGCAGGTTGGACCAATCAGAGAGAGGCAAGCAGGCAGGGCCGGATTCACCCCCTCCCCTCTCCTCCTCACGCCCTCCATCCCCCATCAGCGACACCTCCTCCGCTGGAGCAGGGAGGCCACAGACCAGTCCGGAGTCCCGGAGCCGAACTGAACCGTCCGCGGAGGTTTTTCACCTTCGTGCGTAAAAGCGCGCTCGTCCTGTGCGCGGATGGCACCGAGGACGCACTAACCCCGCCGCCCGCCGGTGATTGTCGGTGTGTCACGCTGGACACTTGTAGCTCTCCTGGACACAATCTGAGCCAGGTGACCAAACTGTCTGCTGCATGTAAACACGAGCCGAGTCTCCGCCGCGCGTCGTGGAGGGACACTTTACGCGTCTCTGTGCCGTCTCGTCGCTGTGTACCGGGCTGTTGGAGGGGAACAGGAGGACAGGAGGGGGTTTAGGCTGCGTGCCGCCGGGTCTCATCTCATGATGGGACACGGCAGCTGTCGTCTGGCGCAAGGATGAGCCACAGAAGCAGTCCGGCACGAGCGTACGACTTCCTGCTGAAGTTCCTGCTGGTGGGGGACAGCGACGTCGGGAAGGGCGAGATCCTGGCGAGCCTGCAGGACGGAGCCACCGAGTCCCCGTACGGATACAACATGGGTGAGTGTCGGGGTGGGGGGGGGTCGGGGTCGGTTATTCATCTCAAACCCACCTCTCAGGTTATTTTTGGAGGCTTTCTGCGCACGAATTTCCTGTTTTTACGCAAGATTTACGCAGCGGGACAGCAGAGAGGACCAGCGGGTCAAAACAGAAGACAGTTCAGTTACAGAGGACTAACTCATTACACACACAGTACACACTAATTACACAAACACAGTTAACACACAGTACACAGTGATTACACACACAGTACACACACAGTACACACTCATTACACACACTGTGCAGGAAGCACACTAGGAAAAAAGTTAATTTAAAGGCAACTTCCCAGTTTTTTTGAGTTCTTAGTCAAACTCTAAACTTTGAAATAAGCAAACAAAACATTTTTCTGACCCAAAATCTTCTGTTGGGATAATTCACTTTTCTTGCTTAGATAAACTTGAATCTTTGAGTTTTAGAAACCAAAAAAGTCTTTATTTCATAATTGTTTGCAGATTATAGATCTTTGGTTGAGATTTTGAAGTTATTTTAAAAAGTTCAGAGTTTGAATTTGACTTAAGAACGCAAAAAAAAGTCTATTTCAAAACTTAACAGTTTGAGTTTGGTTCAAAATTGAAAAATTTCGTGACAACAGTTGCCTTAAAATTATTTGAATGTTTTCAACTTTTTTCTTAAGGCTTTGTCTCAGCAAAGAAAACTTGAAGTCAGATTTGAAGAGTTAAAATGAGACTAAAGAAGAGAGAAAACTAATTGTTTATTTGAGAAAACTCATAAATTCAAGGTAACTGTCGTCATTAAATTGAGTTTTAAGTCAAACTCAAAAAAAAGTTCAGCCGAACTTTAATCATTTGTTGAGATAATTTTGATTTTCTTCTGAAAATGAATCTTTGAGTTTTAAAAACCCTAAAATTTGTATTTCAAGAGATTTTCAATCTGTGGTACGAGTAGCGTCAGCAGGACTGGAGCTCCCTCTAGTGGTCCACAGAAGAATCTCCTGAAATTTTAAAAATGAAAAAACAAAAATCATAATTAATACGACAAAGTTTTGTCTTTTCAGCACAGCTGTAAGAATGAAATATAAAATATGAATTAAAAACTACAGGTTTATATTATATTTATATTATATTATTTTTCAAACATAGTTATTTCATTTCAGCAAACATAATTCAGTCTGATTTTTTTTTTATCCACAAACATTTTTTCTGCCATTTGTCGTCGTCTTCCTTCATTTTTCTAATTTTTCCCTGCAGTCGTGTGTGTGTGTGTGTGTGTGTGTGTGTGTGTGTTGTATTAATAAATGCTGGCTGGCAGGCAGCTGCTCATGACTCACTCTCACTCTGCAGGAGGGCGTCCAGGACGAGTCGACGCTCTCGGCTCTTCACACTCGGCTCACAGATGATGTAATCGTCACGCCGGCGGCCATGTTGGAGGTCTGACTGCAGCTTCAGGCCGACTCTGACTTTGTTAAACACTGAACATGTTCAACCTGTCAGGGATGACTGAGCTCTCATCAAAAGATTATTCAGTTTTTAAATCTCAAAACAATGATGACCTCCTGTCAAAGTCAATAACTGCAACATGGAAAAAGAAAACAGACGGGTTTATTTATTGTTTCCATCCACGTGTTTTTATGCACATTTATAGTTTATGCAGAAAGAACGTCAATGAAAAACAGTCAAAATATCCCTAAAAACGTCTCCTTGTTTGTGTTAGTCTAATTAAAAGTATAAATACATTTATTGAATAAATGGTGACATCCAAGAAACACGTGAAGCGCCGTCATGTGACCACAAAAATCAAAACCATCTGTGGTTTCATTTTCTGCTCTGTTGTTTATTGTGTTGAGTCGCACTCTTTACGGCAATATTTTTTATTGTTTGGACGACACTTTATATTTTCCTCGTGGATCTAATAAAGAGAACTCATTGATGTATGATAGAACCACACAGGGCATTGCTGCTCGGCCTTGCCTCCAACTTTCCCAGTGGCCAAAAATATTCTCCAACAGCCCAAAAAACATTTTTCCCCATAAGGTTAATTCTAGCTTTATCTGTCCCAGGTTGCAGGCTGTGTCTCTAAAAAATTGCAATGCAAGTTGTGATACTTATAGGCATTTTTGCAATGAATTGTGGGAGCAGCTTGTTCCAGTGAAAATAAAAGTGCACTTTGTTCTGAGCGTTCTAAGTCACAAAAAAGGGTCAAGATTGTAAAATTTTAACAAAATCTGCTTTATTTGTAGATGAAGTGCAGCTGGGGGTTTTACACAAAGAAACAGAAACTCTGTTAAAACGGTACAAAATAATTATTTTTATTTTTTTTTAATTTTTTAATGCAGCCATCTTGGTTTTTGAGGTTCCTCCAACTTTCCAAGTTGGACTTTAGGGGGCGCTGCAGTTGAAATTTCCGATTGGGGAATAAATTCAGACCTCTAGTTCAAATGACACGCACCAAAACTAATTTGTTATTGTGCTGTTAATGACAGGGTTAACACCCTTGTTAACTTGTTAAAATGTAATGAAATCCTCCAACCAGCAGCTCGTATAAAACCGAACTTTAAAAACACGTCGTGGTTTTATGTGACGGACTCTTTCTGGACTCTTCTGGTTCATTCGTGTCGATTTCCTCGAAATTTTAAATGACAGGAAACATCAGGTTTATTTTCCGTCTCTGTAGGCAGAGAATAATTTAAATAATAATTTGTGTGTGTGTGTGTGTGTGTGTGTGTGTGTGTGTGTGTGTGTGTGTGTGTGTGTGTGTGTTAGGCAGGTTGTACTGTGCAGCTGTGTGTTGTGACGCCGTTTCATCACTTTGTGACTCTGACTGATAAGACGAGTGGACCCTCACATGGAAATAAATCTCTGGTGGTGCAGCTTTAATATTTCAGGCGCTGAGCTGACATCCGGAGCAACTTCGTGTGACAACAGAAAAAGACTGCTGACATGACCAGCAGCAGCCAGTAGAGTCGAGGTCAAAGGTCAGGGATGTAGGAAAACAACCAGTCAGATCCCAGAAAGGTCCTGGATGGACGAGAGGAGCTCTGAAAAACAGAAACACTGTTTAATAGATGGAGGATTTTTATTAGAGACCAAACATCAGTGAAAAAGTATTTTATCGCTGCTGTAAGTTTTCGTCTGCCTTCAGCTGTTCATACAACGTACGCTCTAGTGTTACGTCACGTTTCTTTACTGTTTGACCTTTGACTGGAGAGTTTTTAATGTCGCTTCCTCTTGTTCTGCACTGGTTTAAACCAAAATTTTGCAACTATTTAACCTTAAAAATAACACCTTCAGAATCATTTTGATTCTACACTTGTAGTTTACCGTAGTTACTACAGGAGGGTCACTGAAGCTATCCAGTGTTAGCTAACGGAAGACAAAGCTAACGTAACATTAGAGGGTGTAGATGGCTACGTTACTGCGAGCCTTCAAACTGTGTAATTTTAATTCTCACATTTTAATTCTCTAATTTGTTGCAGTTTGTTAACAAATAAAAACAGCTCGTAATGATCAGCTAACGGCACACACAGCTAGCATAACATTAGTGGCGCTAAATCACTATCTGATATCAGAACGTGGATTAAACCAGTGAGACTTAACGAAGTGCGAGAACTTGGAACTTGATGGAAATCCTCAACCAGTCGGTGAGAACACGGTTTCCCCACATGAGGCCATTTGTCTCAGCTGAGGGAAAACCAGAGCGGTGAAGCCTTGACGTCTGCAGTTTCTGGGTCATCTGCTTTAATCTGAGGTATGACGGGACGTGGAGACATCGCTGCGGTCGGCCGCCTGCCTGCCAGGGAGTTTTGCGGTAAACACGCGGGACGACTGCAGACTCTGCTGGACCGGGATCAACGGTGTGGAGGCTGCGGGCGTCCCATCAGGGGGCTTCACTGCTCAGCCGAGTCCAGAGAAGAGCTTCTTTTACAGGCTGCGGTGTGAGAACGATGCCAAAACCACACGGGGAACCCTTGATTACAGCTCGGAGAACACACCGACGCAAGAGCGCAAGAATGCACACAAACACCCTCACTGTTTATTTTATATATTTTGTGAGCCGTTAATAATTATTCACAAATGAGACACGCAAAGAAAGGCCAAAAGTGTGTTTACACTTTGTGTCTAACACTCACGAGCTGCTCTTTTCTAACATCTTCTTGGATGTTGTGTAACTTTACAGAAACACTCCACACTTTTCTCCAGTAAACAGCCGAACCTTTCAAAATCCCTGAGAGTCGAGCCTCAGGGTGTGTGTGTGTGTGTGTGTGTGTGTGTGTGTGTGTGTGTGTGTGTGTGTGTGTGTGTGTGTGTGTGTGTGTGTGTGTGTGTGTGTGTGTGTGTGTGTGCTCGTGCAGCAGCTCGGTGGGGGATAACGATGAAGAAAGTGGAGATACTGTTGGTGTTGCCAGGAGAGGCTGACTCACTCCTCTGGATGTGTGATCCCACTCATACAGATGGGCTGACCCTGGCGAACACATGAAAACACAGAGATGTGATTTCTTTTTTCACATCAAACATTTCGCTTTTGTGTTTGGACGACTTTAAAGACAGTCACTGAAAAGGTCAAAGAGACGCTTGAAAATGAAAAATGTTTGATGTTTTCTTATGTAACTGTTCAAACATGCTGTGATTAAAGAGTGTTTATTACTCAGAACTAAAAACTAAACTAAACGTAACTCAACCGTCCTGTAGCACAGTGTACCTGTTGTTTCACCTTCCTGACTAACGGGACACAAAGCTAATGTAAGATTCATGAGACTGTACGTCTGTGCACTCCACCGGTTTTCAAATGTGCGGGTCTATTTTTCAACTAGCGATCAATCTAGCAACAGTTTCTCAACCAATCAATTTGTTGTTTGGTCCATAAAATGTTAGGAAATGTTGATCGAAGTTCAAGATGACGTCCTCAAATGTCTTGCTTTGTCCACATTCAGTTTACTGTCAGAGAGGAGCAAAGAAACCAGAAAATATTTACATTTAAGAAGCTGAAATCAGAGAATTTGTCCTTAAAAATTACTCAGATTAATCAATTATCAAAATAGTTACCAATCGTTGCAGCTCTAAGAATTTTAGAATTATAGAATAAATGAAAAGACAAAAACTAATAAAATAAAGTTGTTATAATCCAGAATTGTCATGTAATAAACACGGTCATGGGTCCTTTAATAGTGCTAACACACACACACACACACACACACACACACACACACACACACACACACACACACACACACACACACACACACACACACACTCTCTCTCTCTCTCTCTCCAGTTGGCAGCTACAGTCTGTGCTGTTTTACTATTTTACAGTTTTGACGTCTGTCAGCAAACCTCTTATGTAACAGCACTTTTCCCCAAGATCCCTCATGTATCATGCATGAGAGAGAGAGAGAGAGAGAGAGAGAGACACACAGAGAGAGGGAGAGAGTGTGTGTGTGTATTAACTTGAACATACGTGTGTAGGCTGGACTGGTGTGTTGCTCTCATCCCAGAATAACTCATATATTATATCACATCTTGTCCTCGCAGCTCTTCCTCGTTTCTTTGCTCTGATTGGTCTCTGTAGACATCAGGTAACCTCGGCACCTGCGCGTCTGACAAAGACGTGCTGATTAATTTAGCTCCTCCACTGTCTGATGAGCCGCTCTTTAACGCACACCAGTGCTGCAGACGTTTGAACTGGTGGTGAACTGGTCGCGCTGGTTTAAACTGAGCAGGCGAACGCAGATTTCCAGCAGCTTCTCTGCTGTCAACATGTTCACAGACCCTCTGAGCTCTGCTGCTGCAGCACGAGGCAACGAGCAGTCGACAGCATTTACATAACATATGTGTGTGTGTGTGTGTGTGTGTGTGTGTGTGTGTGTGTGTGTGTGTGTGTTGGCAGCCATTGTTGAAGCATCACTGGAGTGCTGTTTCTTGCAGACAGCTCCTGATAATTACTGTTATAAAAGAGACAAGCTGCTTGCTGCTTTTGTTCCCGCCGGGGACTCATGTGACAGCAGCCTGATATTAACAGCTAATCAGGTGTGTGTGTGTGTGTGTGTGTGTGTGTGGGACAGATCTCTGGTGTTCTGAAGTAAATCTGTGGCCGTCTTGGTTGGATGAGACTTTTGTTAATCTGCTGTGGATGGAGGCTCAGAGGTTGTTGGTTCTAATCCCTGTGAAACGTCTTTAAAGTGGCTCTGCAGAATAATAATAATAATAATAATAATAATAATAATAATAATAATAATAAGCAGGACCATCATCATCAGACTGTAATATTATAATATTTCTGTTCCATCTGCTGATGTTTTTTTTCTTTCTCACACGTTTGGTTTGATTTTTCTGGCCTGCTTTTTAACCTGAACCTGACTTGGAGATTTGTTGGACTTGACTCAAAACTTGTTAGGCCTGACTTGGGACTTGTTTGTCTGGACTTGGGAATTACTTAAGGACTTGTCTGCAATAATTCCAGCCACACTGAACATCGGGAGACTCGGTGTGATAAAATCGAGTCTCGACCTGCTCTATAATAACCTTCTGTTGTGACTCGGTTCTGTATGAATTAAACTGACTTGTTTCGCTGTTGTTGTTTCAGGGATCGACTATAAGACGACCACCATCCTTCTGGACGGGAGGAGAGTCAAGCTGCAGCTCTGGTACTGTCCACACACACACACACACACACACACACACACACATACACTTTGTCTCCTCCAGTGGTCGTCCAATCACCTCGTTGTGTCTCAGGCCATGTGATCACCAGCAGAGAGGCTGATTGTGTGAGTGTAGGACAGTAAACAGGAAGCATGTGAGGCTGTTGGACGTGTCTCAGGTGACGCAGCCTCTGGCAGACGTGTGGACAGCAGCTGCTCGTCTTTCTGAACTTGTAGGGTTTTATTTCTTCACTGCAGTCACAGAGTTTGAGTTTTAATATTCAGATATTTGAGACTTCATGCAAATACGAGTAGACTGATTGAAAACTGTTGCTTTTTATTATTTTTATTGTTCGATAATGTTGCAACCAGATCTAAAGATATGAAGAAATTAATACAGTTAAGTAACACTTATTCAGTGTTAATACATGTTAATTATAGTTAAGTAACATACAATAAAAGGTAATTATGATTATTCAAAGCTTAAATAAAATGCACAAACCACATAGGTTAGGCTGTATGTTAATGAACGTCTTCATAAGGAGGAACAAGTCCAAATGTAGACTTTGATTGATTGATTGATTGATTGATTGTGTCAGTTGTATATTTGTCAGATTTTTTCATGTATTTCAGCAGAGTGTCACTGGTCTTTGTTATCCTCAGGTGTGCACAAACTACAGATTTTATCAATTTCTATCTTTTGTAATACAAATATGTCATCTTATCAGTATTGGCCATGAGAAGGGGGTAATTATTGATTATTGTATTGGCTGAACAAAACCCATATTGCACATCCGTAATAAAGAATAATGCACAAGTAGATGAGTGTGTCACATACAGACGACATGTTTTAAAACCTCAACACAGAGAAGAAAGATGTGGGAGGAATTATAGTGCACTTAAAGCACTGCTCACACACTCACACACACACACACACACACACACACACACACACACACACACACACACACACACACACACACACACACACACACACTCCTGGCCCTCTCAGAGGTATTTTTAGAGCAGTTCTGCTTTTAGTTGAGTCAATATTAAATTATTAATCTGAAACTTTGTTTGATGTTTAAGCGGAGGAGACGCTTTAGCCCTTTTGTGCGTGCGTGTGTGTGTGTGTGTGTGTGTGTGTGTGTGTGTGTGTTTGTGTGTGTGTGTGTGTGTGTGTGTGTTATTAACGCCCCTTGCCTCTCCTGTGGCTGCACACACTCTGATGCAGCCGTCCCGTCCTCGTGTGTTCTGTGTGTTCTGTGTGTTCTGTGTGTTCTGTGTGTTCTGACAGCAGCAGATGGAGTCTGTCAGTGTCGGCCATCATGAATCTGAGGTTCTGTTGGACCACCTGACTCACAGCCTGGCAGCCGGCCCTCTGTGTGGCCCGGCCAGCGGCCAGCGGCCTCATGAGCCAATCAAAACACTACTGTGGTATTCAGCTCTGCTGTTGGGAAACACTCTCACTCTGTTTTTCACTGTCGACACTCAGAAACAACAAAACAGAGACACAGTTCAGCCCCATGTTCTCTAACAGAACTCACAGGGTTCTATTATTCTGCCACCCCGACATCTGATGTTCTGTTCAACAGCACCGAGAGACGAGACACAGTGAGAACTGTTCATGTAAAAACAGCTTAAAATAAACCTTTATTTATAAAACATGTTTCATCCACAACAGATTATTACAGTGTGACTTTAATTTTAAAGAGGGACAACTGAAGTTCACGAGTCAACAAGTCAGCACCAACAAGTCTCAAAGCAAGTCGCAAGTCATGTTCAACATGTCCAAAGACAAATCTCAAGTCAAGACCAACATCTCCCAAGACAAGTCTCGTGACATGTCCCAAGTCAGGATCAACAAGTCCCTAATCAATACCAACAAGTCTCCAGTCAAGAGCAGCAAGTCTTAAGTCAACGGCAGTAAATCCCAAGACAGGTCAATGAGTACCAAGTCAACAACAGAATTAGGGTTCATATCAAGACTAGCAAGTTTCAAGTCAAAACCAACAAGTCCTGAATTAGGATTTAAATTAAGAACAAGACCCAGGTCAAGTTTTTTATTTTTTTATCACCGGCACGAGTCCATGTCTTGTGACTCGAATCAGTGACTTTGCATCATCATCTGCTGGTGTTTGTAACATCTGGACATAAATGTCAATAAAGATGAAAAAAACCACATGAATCTGAGGTCTCTGTAGCAGAACTAAGTGTTTGTTTAGATGAAGAGACTCCAATAACTTGGGAGTAAAAAGACAAAAGACTAAATGTTTCCCTTTGAAAATCTGTCAGTTTAAATGTTTGCATCTGTGTGAAGTAGACTGACCTTTGACCCTGATATCTCTACCCCTGATTTTTGTTGTCTGTGTTGTTTCAGGGACACATCTGGTCAGGGACGATTCTGCACTATTTTCAGATCTTATTCCAGAGGAGCGCAGGTACGTTTCTCACAGAGCCCACGTTCACTGGAAATGTAGTATGTAACTTTTTATCAAAATCTCAAACAATAATATGTGCAGTGGTGTTTCTCCCGCCGGGCGTACAGAGTTTATATCACGATGATGTCACAGATTTTTAAATAGCTTTTTTCAGCTTGAGGAAAGTTTGCATGAATCAAAAACTCATACGCACGTTTGCCTTTCAAGGCGTCCTGTCAACAGTATTACAGACTTGTCTTTTATAATGATGGACTGTGGGGGGAAAGTTTTTTGGACCACCAGGGAATTTGTCACTGCAGTACCACGAGTGGCCACTGGGAAAATCTGAAGCTGAATTTTAGCCCAGTTAATATTTATTTAGCGTCATGACGTGAAGCTGAGTTTCAGCTTTTTCCTGCTAATGTTATGTTAGCTGTGGTGTCTGTTTGCTTGATAGCGAAGCCTCACTAATGCTACGCTAGCTTTGTTTGCTGTGTGTTGATGGCTGAGTCCTGCTGTTCCTCTGTTAGTTGTGCACTGATGATGAACACAGTCAGTAGTTAGGATGAAGATTTATTCCTCTCAGACTTTAATCAGATATTTGAAACGTGTCAGAGCTGTTTGTGTCCGTGTTCACTTCAAGTCCTTCGGATGAGTTTTCTTTTTTTTTTTTTTTTGCATTGTTGTTCTGACCTCCGACAGACGCAGCAGGGACAGGATGTGTGAAGAAACTCATCCCACACATCAAGCAGCCACACGCACACACACACACACACACACACACGCACGCACGCACGCACACACACGCACACACACACACACACACACACACACACACACACACACACACACACACCGCCTGCTTGTGTTCCCGTTGGAGAAAAAAGAAACACTTTCATTGAATGAAGTTGTGTTGTTGTCATCACTCATCAGGCTTTTAGTGGGTACGGAGGAGATATCACCATGGCAACAGTGACACGGTCACCACGGCAAGGCTCAAAGCTGAGCATGAATCCTGAGTGTGTGTGTGTGTGTGTGTGTGTGTGTGTGTGTGTGTGTGTGTGTATGTGTGTGACTTGATAATAATCCATCGAGTGTTGTGTCGGTGCAGCAACAATCAGAGTTTAATCATTTGTTGCCGCAGATATTCAGGCTGCAGGTAACGATTATTTTCATTATTGATAAATCGTTTTGTTAATGTGTTTCCCAGACCCTGACACCCCCTTTACACTGTGCATTAAGATGCATTATATCTAAATATGACTGGTTACATTTACACATTGAGATCCAATCAGGATCAGTTTTGACAACTCTTCTACAACGAGAGGGTTACATACACTATGTACGTTCAAAATAAACTCACAGAGCATCAAGAAATGAAACATTCTCACACCCGTCTTCCTTTTTAGACAGAATAATACAACCGTACACCTTCTGAATTCAAGTTTCTCTGTTTTACCAAACTAAGACGAGCTGTCACTCTGCAGACCGTTACATTAACAAAATAAAATAATAAATATTGCCCAAAAATCACCCCCTAAAAAAACCAACTGATGAAGGATTCAGTCCAGCGCAGGGTCATGAAATATTTGAAGTAAACAAGTTTAAAAAAATGACTGTGGGGAGAGAAGATGAAACTATTTGAATATTCTCAAAATCAAATAACAGCAAACAAGCAACAAGCAAACAAAAACACAAGTTTACAGGCTGGGATAGAAATTTAAAAGACACTTCGGCTCTACCATTGATGTCAGAGAAGCCAGTATTTGAATTTATCATATTTCCCTGATCTCTGATGACACATCGTGGTCATTTTATGATTTATTTCAGTAAATATATTACAGATTTCTCCTTTAAATTTATTTAGTAAAACTTTATGTCGTGTTTTTTTCTCCTCAGGGAGTTATTCTGGTGTACGACATCACCAACCGCTGGTCTTTTGATGGAATCGACAGGTGGATCAAAGAGATCGATGAGGTCAGTGATCAATAAATCAATTGATCGATCGATGGATTATGATACTGTCGGTGTCTCTAGAGCTTTGACTGTTTGTGAGGACATGTAGACACTGTAGAAAGAAAGTAGTTCCTTTTTAGCACCACAAGCTGAGTTCCATCTAGTTCCCTTGTATCATATCCACCAAATGACACATTCTGTTTCCTGTTTACCCAGCATGCCCCGGGGGTGCCCAAGATCCTGGTTGGGAACCGTCTCCACCTGGCCTACAAGCGTCAGGTGACCACGGAGCAGGCGCAGGTGTACGCGGAGAAGCTGGGCGTGACCTTCTTCGAGGTCAGCCCGCTGTGTAACTTCAACATCACAGAGTCGTTCACGGAGCTCGCTCGCATCGTCCTGATGAGACATGGCATGGAGCATCTCTGGAGACCCAACAAAGGTCAGAAGTAATCGGATACTGCAGTAAAAGTACCAACACCACATAGTACAAATACTCTGTTACAAATAAAAGTCCTGTATTGACAGTGTTAGTGTAAGAGGGGGGTTGTGGTCGGGGGTCATTAACTTTCAGCCGCTCTTTATTCCTTAACAAAACATTACATTGTTTGCTAGCTAGCTAAAATGTTTACTTAATGTTACATTGTTTTCTTTTCTTTTCTTTTTCTTTTTTTTTTTGCTTGCTAAAAACTTTTTTACTCATGATGGCTCTGAAGAGAAGCTCATATTTTACCTCGGAAAAACCTGTTGGCAAAATTAATGGAGCAAAATGGATAAATAATATAATATAAAAAAAAAGGAACAGACAACAGCACAGTGAGGAAAAAAGAGAAAGAGTGAATGAAAGAAAAGACTCATCATAAAACTCAGTCTGTCCTTTAACTTTATTTCATGAGCTTGATTATTGCGTGCAGTCCATCTTTAAAAGGAGCCACTTTAAAAGTTAAACCTCCTCAAGTGTAGGTTTAATCTTAACACTGGATCACAGTTTAAATGCAGTGCAGAATAATTATATTTAATGCAGGAAACTAAACCAAGGTTTAAATATAATCTTTCTTAATTCTAAGCTACTTTAGTGCAACATAAATTCAAGTAAAACCATGATTTAATCAAGTTTAAATATTAATCCTTGTTGTTGCAGCCCAGCATTAAAGTATTCAGAGCAGTGAAACGTCCATGTGACTGTTCTACTGTTATATCTCCTGTTTCCTGAACTCACTCTGATTGGCTGACTCGTGTCAGCGTGTTTGTATTGAGCGTTGTCAGGACTCTGCCGCCCTCTGCTGGACACTGAAACACAACACACCTCCTCACTTTGTTTTTCTGTGTTGTGATTTGATTTTATTGTGGTATGAAAAATAATTCAGTCAGTTATTAAAGACAAAAAGACAAATAATTGTCCTTTTAACAAATTTCATTAGGAGTTACACATCCGAACAAGTCTGAGTTTATTCTGTGAGGTTTGTTCTGTTTCTGAACTGTTTTATGTCTCTGTCTGTCCCTCTGTCTCTCTGTCCTCTCTCAGTGTTGAGTCTTCAGGATCTCTGCTGTCGCTCCATCGTCTCCTGCACTCCGGTCCACCTGGTTGATAAGCTTCCTCTCCCGCTGGCTCTCAAGTCCCACCTCAAGTCCTTCTCCATGGCCAATGGCCTCAACGCTCGCATGATGCACGGACGTTCCTACTCTGTCACCGCCAACGCTCACCACGGCGCCACCAAGAGAACCGGAGGGGCGCTGCTGAAAAAACCCAAACTGATCCGGCCACCGCCGCTCAGCCCATCTGCGCAGAGCTGCAGGAACAGCTGTAAAATATCCTAACAGCTGGATGGGTCAGTGAACGCACCGTCACCTGTTTTCAAGTCACTTGTTTGTTCAGATGGTGACGCCACACCACAATAACCTGTTAGTGCCACGAATGAGAGGCAGCAGGAGACACGTCCCACACTTTGTCTCAGTTTCTTTCTTTAGTCTTTCTAAACAGTTGAAACATTTAGAGCTGCAACCATTAATCGATAAATCGATTATTGAATTAATCACAAACTATTTTGATAAACAATAAAGTGTTTGGAGTCTATTTTTAATTAAACAAGTATCAGAATTCTCTGTTTTCAGCTTCAAAATTGTGGATATTTTCTGGTTTGTTCACTTTTTTATGTCAGTTAACTGAATATTTTTGAGCTGTGGACAAAACAAGACATTCGAGGATGTCATGTTGGACTTTGATCAATAATTTTTTACCATTTCCTGACAATTTATTTTCCAAACATCTAATTCATTAATGGGGAAAATAATCGACAGATTAACTGATAATGAAAGTAATTATTAGTTGCAGCCATAAAAACATTAAACTGTACAGTGAAATGATACCTGCTGCTCTACTGAAACATAAAAAAATGTTTCTTTAAATTAGATTTTATTTTAGCATCTTAAACGTACAAGATGATCCGGTTTCATATTTTAACATTCTGTTTTTAATGAGTTTCCAGCAAATGAAAATCAGATTTTTTTAAATCCTGTTTTTATTTATATCTGCAGAGGGAGCAGTGCCTGGTTGCATAAAACACCTTAAGTTTGTCCCTCAGACAAAATATTTCCTGAAGCTTCACTTAGGAGCCCTGCTTAAAGCTTCTTAGGTTTTCTCTTTGCCAAATTCTTTAGACGTCTCCTGTCATAGTTACTGTCATAATACAACACCTGTGCACCTCAGTTACCGTGGTTACGCTTCACTCACATCATCCTTTAATGTTACACCATTCTTGTTAGCAGTTAGCTAACTTAGCTAACACACTTAGCTGGCTTCTACAAAATGGAGAACAAAAAGAAGCAAAAAAGATTTTTCTTTGAAGAACATGAAAAAAATGCAAACGAACTCAAAACCCTTTACTTTGGGTTTTGAGTTCGTTTGCATTTTTTTCATGTTCTTCAAAGAAAAATCTTTTTTGCTTCTTTTTGTCAGTGATGAAAAAAAATCTGAAAGTGTGACTGTGAGCAAGAAAAGAGACAAACATCGACAGGAGTTGACAAAAACTGCTGAGCTTAAGTAAAATGATATAGAAAATGTTTGAGACACTTATTTTAATGTTTGGCGAGCTACAAAGATGCTAGTGCTAACGTTAATCTGTTCTCTTTAAGAACTTGTCTCATAGCGGGTTTTCTCTGTCCTGAAAAATGTGTCTTAGTGTCTCCTCGTCCTCTTCAGTCACCATAAATTTAAACGTTGTCTGATGTTCCACAAATTACTTTAAGGGACTCTCATGGGTTCCTTAAAACCTTTGGAGGAACAACAACAACAACATCCAAAGGAAATCCTTATGGTGAGTTCATTTTTCCTTAAGATAAGATAAACTTTATTGATCCCACAACGAGGAAATTCACTTTGGCATCCGTAGATGAAAACTTAAGGGAAATCTTAGCCTAAGAGGTTTTATGCAACCAGGTACAGGTCCTCTTCCACAGAGGGCGCCATGTTGAACCGCCATGTTTCAACCACATGGTGACGTGGTATTTGCAATCTGCAAGCTCACCACTAGATGTCAGTAAATCCTCCACGCTGGTCCTTTAAGTGCAGGTGTGTCGGAGCTGCAACAGAGCTGTGGTTTAAAGGTTCATCACATTTTATTTACTCTATCTCATGTTGTTCACAAACATTAGTTTGTATATGAGGGAGGATCAGGTTTCACCTAATTGTAATAAACTTAACAGCACCTTAATTAAACCTAAAAGAGCTACTTTTGCATATTTTAGGTATGAAACTTTTCTATCTGTGGTGACTGAAGAACTGTCTCTTTTTATTGCACTTCAGTTCAACTCTCTAAGTTTTAAAATACGTTTTATTGGCCAAACATTATCCAAGCATCTGCAAATCCAATAAGATTTTGATCTTGTGGCTAAAACCTAAAGTTCAACTTCAGTTGTTGGATTCTGACAAATGAATTGTTGCATATTTATTCGAGTAACAGGTTTTAGTGTCCAGTCCAGTAAGACAAATGAAAGAGAAAATACAGTGAGCAGTGAGAGCTAACAGAGCAGAAACTGAGACGTCTGCAGATAAACGTCTGAACGTCCGAACCCTTCGGATGAGCGAGAACACGACCAGATCACATGTTAAAGGAAACTGTTGATGGACAAAAGTTCACCTGAAATGCCGGTTAAAAAAACAGAACAGCCGTTTCATGACGGTTGTTTTACTTCTGAGTCTGTTCTGTTGTTTGATGTGTTTTCTCTGTCCAGTCGCAGAGGAAGTGACATCATGTCCACGTTGATGGTGTCAACAGGAAACGTGTGTTGGTGTTGAGATGAAAAAGCGCAGACCGTTTCTGACATCATGAGTACGGCTGAGTGTCGGGGCCACTGTCGGGAAGAAAAATCTGAGGTTTCAAGAATAAAGCTGAAATAGTTTTAAAGGAAATGCTTAATGCTTTGACAAAACAATCACAAAAAATATGTAATATTTAGGGAATAAAATTAAAAAAAAGAAAACAATCATGAGTATTTGTATATTTATGACGGTCAGGAAACATTAAAACACACGTCTACATAATTTTATTTAATTATGTTATTTATCATAAATATTTTTTTTTAATATTACAACTTTATTATTGATATATTACAACTATTTCTTGTAAAATTATGGCTTAATTGTTCTTGAGACTAACTTTTTCTCATAAAATTATTTTGTCTTGAAATATATTGATTTTATTCTCAAAGTCTGTTGACTTTATTGTTGAAACATTCCAACTTTTTTTTTTTTTTTTTTGCAGAAAATACTGCAGTTTATTTCTCCAAAAGTCAGTGTGAGAATTGATAGAATGATTTGATCTTAAATCTCAAAATTCAGATTTTTAGTTTAGTTTAAAAACTTTTCTGAATAATTTTACACTTTCTTCTGGTAATACTACAACTTTTTCTTAAAAATCTGATTTAATTCTCTAAGTACAAAGTTTTTAATTGCAAAATATCCCATCGTTTCTTGTAAAACTTTTCCTCATAAAATGTTACTTTAGTTTTGAAACGCATTTTTGTGAAAACGATAGTTTTCCCTCTGAACAAGTCAACAATTTTCTCAAAGAACTGTGACTTTATTTTCAAGCCTTTTAACAAATTAAAAAAAATTACAACCTTGTATTAACTTAAAACTATTATAAAAATTATGACTTTCTTCTCCTTTTTTCTCAACATATGTAGACTCAGTTCTGGATACCTGTTTCTCTCGATCTGTGGCCCGACTAACACACCAACACCGATTATCACGTTTTTGACTCTCGACAGTTTGCTCCATGAAATTTCCTTAAATGTTTGACGAACTGTAGAAGAGGAAACCTGTGAGAAAATCCAAGTGACAGCACTTCATGTTTAAATACCTGCAGGGAGACTGATCAGACTGATCTGATTCTTATCACGTATCTGCAGGTGGAACTTTGATTTTTTTTGTTCACAGCTGTGCAGCTTCTTCCTCAGGATGTTTTCTACAAACGTGGACGACATGCGAGCACTTTGGACACTGTGTTTGTGCACGATGTACTGAGATCTATGAAAACGCTTAAATCTGTGTCTGAAATAACACGTTAACACCTTCCTGTGTGACTCACCGGCTTTACAGACACACTCACAGCTGCATTTTGTGTACAATATTTGTACGTATTGTAAATACGACTGTTTGATACAATGATAACCTGTGGGGTTTGTATCTGTTTTCAGTGTAAAGTGATGTTATATTTTCTTGAGTGACACCAAAGAGTCGGACGCCGACAGAGGAGGTCACTGAACTTTGTACTGTTTATCAGTGTTTAATAAGATGCACCTTTACAATAAACTTTACCCACCGTGAGTATCTGTGGTTATGTTCATAAATGTGTTTTTATTTGTAGTAAGAATCTTTGAGTTTTAGTATCTCCAAAATCCATTAATTTAATAATGATGACAGGTACTTTTATGTCATTTTAACATGATACTATTTAACTTTTGATTAGCTACAATCCTGATTCCAAAAAAAAAAGATTGGACACTAAAATGTAAATAAAAACAGAATGCAATAATTTGCAAAAACTTTTCAACCGATATGCAAGTGAATACAGAACAAAGACAAGATATTTAATGTTCAAACTGATTAATTTTATTGTTTTTGGTAAATACATATTCCAAAGAAGTTGGGACAGGAGCATGAGGGAACTGAGGACACTAATTACTGAAGTTTTCAAGTGAAATTCTTTATCATTCTTGACTTCAGCTGCTCAACAGTCCGGGGTCTCTGTTGAGACAGATTGAGCAGGAATCTGGTCAAGTTTCAAAATAAAAGACAGATTTGTGATCATGAAGACAGACAGAAAATAAACTATGTAACTATATAACCTACTGACCGATAGTAGACACTCAAAAAGCAGGGAAGGAGGACGAAATTAACAAAATCTGAACAAGTCAGCATAACCTGGCAGACAAAGCTCCGCTGCTGAAATGCTTCTGAAACACTGCTTGTGTGCAGGACGGATCAAAACCGAGGTGCAGACGTGCTGCGCTCAGCAGAATCAACCGGGAAGTATATTAGCTACGAGTATAATGTTAAAGGCGTAATATGCAACATTTAAAAAAAACACACACACAATTTAAAGACTCATATAAACAGAATCCCTTTCAGTAATTATGTTTCTGTCTATACCTGCACAGTCATATGACTATTTTTTCAGGTCTTTTCTCAAATTTTACGCGTACTTAGGTATGCATGTCATTTACTTAGTAGTGCAAGTTGAGTTAATATACGCAATCGTCGACGAAAACCATGACATATGGACAAAAAATTAAACTTTCCAGCAGAAATAGGTTTCTCGAGGCGAACATGACCACTGAGTAGACTAGAGAAAGAGCTGGAAGTCATTAAGACTGAAGGTTTGATTGAATGCCTTTACTGATAATGCATTAAAATGTTTAAAAAGTAACTCATACCCTGAGTATTTCTGAGATGAATACTTGGTATTTTATGTAAATATCTTTAGCACCAGTAGTGTTAGTTATAATTGAATAATATTTCAGTAATGTAACAGTACTTCTACTTGAATACACTTGTGACCGACAGCCTGGAATGTCCTGTGCTTTCATCTCGAACTCTCTCCTCTGACTCAACGAACTGTGCAAAGTTTTTTTTTCTCAGGTGAATGCATTACAATAATACTCATATAACCCCTTCTGTTCCTCCCAAGTCATTGTGTTGTAAATCAAAAGTAAGTCTCAAGTCTTTGCACTCAAGTCCCAAGTCAAGACTGACAAGTCCTAAACTTTAAATTTCGAGTCCTACACAAGTTGACTTACTGTTCTTTATGCAACTCCAAATATTGACACAAGTTTAAAGTTGTTGCGTCTGTCTTTATTTTTCCACCCACACATGTTGCAAACTATAATTAATTTTTGTTGACCACGTTGTACGTTTTGCATGTGAACAAAATTATCTTTGGTGTTTTGGTTTTTTCCAACTGGAGCTCAGGAACGTAATATTAGTTCATCATGGATCTGTCCTGAAACTCGACTGGATGCTGTCGAATTGGTTCAGACAAAACTCTGTGGAAATAAAGTGGGTGACAGCAGTGGTGCACAGGACAACCACTGCAGGGGTCTGGCCCCATGAACACCTAGCAGTCAGACCTTTGTCGTACCTGTGTTGTAGCTCCCTGAGCTAACACTAGTGGCTCAGAGAGGCTGAGGGGATGTGTGTGTGTGTGTGTGCGCACGGGAGAGTTTCAATACAGAGCTGTATTACAGGATCATCATTAAGGAAAAGAACGTCATCAAAAGCACCAAAACTGAAAAATAATAGATAGATTGTTAGCAAAGCTAGCATAGCCAGCCCAGTACTATACGCCAGTTTATAGTACTTGTGCAGTGCCTCTTTTAAGTGTCAGCTTGTTTAGAATAGTGTCAACATTAGTTGCTTCAGGAAAAGAAGAGAAACAAATTGATTTGTAGATTCACACTTTTTAAATAACAGAACAGCTTTGTAGTATTTTTAAGTCAAAAGGCTCAAGTCCAAGTCAAATCATGAGTCATTGGTATTGAAGTCCAAGTCTAGTTGCAAGCTTTTTTTGAACTTGTCAAGCTGTTGTATCAGCTCTCAGATGTACACTGCTTTGGATAAAAGCGTAAATGAGATTGTAAGATTGTAAGTTGAGTCTAAAGTCATCAGATTTGTGACTCCAGTCTACACCTCTGATGGTCCTGTAAAGACTGAGCTGTCTGGTCAGCAGAGAGGAGACTCTTCCTCCTTCAGAGAACACAGAGACACTGAGGAACCCGACCAGAGCCTAAACCCTGGGTACAGAGGTTCAGTGAATGTGGTGTTGAAGGTGTGGAGGTGGATCAGTGTGTCAGAGGAGACTCTGTAGAAGGACAGAGAGCCAGCAGGACAGTCCACATACACTGCCACTCTGTTAGACACAGAGGAGGAGGAGGAAGAGGAAGAGATGGTTGTTACCATCTTATTGTGACAGACGTAGTAACCAACATCAGAACAGTCCAGACTCCAGGACTGATCATTCAGTCCAAACAAGCAGTCATCACTGTCTCCTCTCCTCCTGATTCCTTTGTAACTCACAGATATAAACCCCCCTACTCTCCACTCGACCTCCCAGTAACAGCGACCAGTCAGACCATCTCTACACAGCAGCTGACACCAGTCAAATCTGTCTGGATGGTCGGGATATGGCTGATCCTCCTCCACACATGTCACTTTCCTGTTGTTGTCAGACAGTTTGATCTTTCTATGTACTGTGTTTTTGTCGAGTGTGAGTTCACAGGAATCTGATGGAGAGAAGAAAACATAATATAGCTGCAGTTAGTAATCCATCATCTGTTCTTTGATTAATACAGTAAAATTAGGTAAATTTAGCAAGATGATCACAGTTAAGTGCCACTGGCATTAAGTAATAGCAGTTCAGTTTTACTTAGTCCCAAACTTAATGTCCCTGCTCTAGCTTCATATTACACAAAAAACTGCATGTTGTCATTTTGGGGATTTCATTGGATATACAAAGCACCAGTCATCTGTACAATCTGTTCAGACTCTCATTGGCTGTCGTGGGCAGTGTAGAGGACATAAAAATTTCATTTGAATGCTCCAGACACAAGTGGACAACTACGTCTTCTGCTGGCTGGGGCATGCAATCTGTGGGGATTGAAATTGAAACTGTGTGATCTGGACTAAATATCTTACTGGATTGGATTGACTGGACTGTTTTTGTTGGAATGTTGTTGACGTGTGGATTATTGAGAGCCATCAATAGTGAGTTACTTCAGTGTAGTAATTTTTGGTTTGGTGGTCCGTGTTGTTGATTGTACCCATTGTTTTGACTGCACCTTGAAGTGACTTCTACCAAAGGAAACACAAGAATCTCAGCTTTCTAACAGTATGGTATGTGATGTTTACACAGTATTTGTGTATTTTGATGTATAAGTGGAAGAGTAAACACCTGCAGGCTGGTTTGTGCCATTTGTGGATATTTATGGATGCATCTGTTTATTTTGAACTCATGGATAGACAGAACCTTGCCAGTGTGACAGGACTGTTTTTGTCAGAATATTATTGATCAGAGGTTACTGTTGAGTCTTCAAATGTGACTATCCAGAGTTTTGTAATGGTGCAAAATTATTTGTGGCACTGATTATAGACACTTACACTTCCTCAGAGCTGGCCTCAACCATCGGACTCCACCGGGCTCCATCCTGAAAGGAGGAGGAGGAGGGGAGGAGTCAAACAGGCACGTCCTCTTTCGGCAGACATACATAGACATTACATACCATAAAAGACTTCACCTTTACAGAGTTAGTTAATCCATTGTCAATACAGAAACATTGATTGCTGGAGCTCTAAAACAACAATATTTTGGTTCTAACAATTGACCTCTCATCTTTGAATGATGATGACTACTGTTTGTCAGAAGTGCAGGTGAAAGCAGCCTGAAATTTCTGTAAATCCAGACAACGTCTTCTGGAGGAGAGAGTTGCTGCAGGAGGCCTCTTCCTACCTGAGCGTGTTCAGCCTCCAGTTTTGATCTTTCAGTCCAGCAGACAACAGCTGCACGCCGGGGTCTCCTGGATGATTGTAGCTCAGGTCCAGCTCTCTCAAATGGGAGGGGTTGGAGTTCAGAGCTGAGGCCAGAGAAGCACAGCCTTCCTCTGTGATCAGGCATCCTGACAGCCTGCAAACACACCAATAATATACATGTCACACAATCTGAGGGTACTGAGAGGGCTGGAAGATTATGGTTACTAACACGCAACATTACTGTTCTCTCATCCTTTCTTTTCACAATGTTTTTGTTGATGCAAACATAAAACTTCCCGTAGCCACTCCATCAGCAAGTTATTCTAAGGCTTTTACTGTGAATCACCAGTGACTTCCTGTATACTGTTGACATCATGACATGAATGACTGTTAACTCCTCCGTGGGTAAAACCAGGTGTACATAAAGAAATGTTAGAAGAAGAAGTAGTCACTGGGAGCTGACTGGATGAAGAGCTGCAGGTAACAAAACTCTTACGGCAACTTGGACAAACCTGTTATTGTTCTGTTCCTGTCTAAAGGTACATCATTTACAATGTTCTACTGTTGAAGTGGACTACAGGGCAGGAATCACAACCAATATAACATATAAAGGCCGTATGAAATGAAAACTCATTAACAAACTACCAGTACTGTGGCGGTGGTGGAGGATTTTTGTGTCCCTTAAGAGTTTTCCATGTATGAAAAGTAAAATGGTGGTCAGATGAACAGCTTGATGAATCCTGACCTGAGAGTTTGCAGAGTACAGAGTGGACTCTCCAGTCCACCAGACAACAGCTTCACTCCTGAATCCTGCAGGTTGTTGTTACTCAGGTCCAGGTCTCTAAGACTAGAGGACTGTGAGCTGAGAACTGAAGACAGAGCTTCACAGCTTCTCTCTGACAGATTACAGCCACTCAGTCTGACGATACAGTGACAAGGAAAATATAAGTATAATATAATGCTTTTTTCTTTAAAATATACTGTGTATACTGTGATGAATAAATCTAACTATCTCTCTACTTACAGAGCTTTGTTGGAGGCTTTGACCACTGGCAGCAGCCTCAGAAGAGCCTCCTCTGAAGCAGAGAATTTCTTCAGGTCAAACACGTCCAGATCTTTTTCTGATGACAGTAAGATGAAGACCAGAGCTGACCACTGAGCAGGAGACAGTTTATCTGTGGAGAGACTTCCTGATCTCAGGTACTGTTGGATCTGATCCACTAGAGAACGATCATTCAGTTCATTTAGACAGTGGAACAGATTGATGCTTCTCTCTGGAGACAGATTCTCACTGATCTTCTTCTTGATGTATTGGACTGTTTCCTGATTGGTCTGTGAGTCACTTCCTGTCTGTGTCAGAAGGCCTTGTAGGAAAGTCTGATTGGTCTGCAGAGAAAGACCCAGGAGGAAGCGGAGGAACAAGTCCAGGTGTCCATTAGGACTCTGTAAGGTCTTGTCCACAGCACTCTGGTAGAAGCGTGTCTCTGCAGATTCGTCTTGTCTTGTTTCAGACTTCTGGGAGGTTGTTTGTTCTTCTGACAGCAGATTGACTCCAGAGTTGATGAATGTCAGATGGACATGAAGAGCAGCCAGAAACTCCTGAACACTCAGATGGACGAAGCAGAACACCTTGTCCTGGTACAGTCCTCTCTCCTCTTTAAAGATCTGTGTGAACACTCCTGAGTACACTGAGGCTGCTGTGATATCGATGCCACACTCTGTCAGGTCTGATTCATAGAAGATCAGGTTTCCTTTCTGCAGCTGATCAAAAGCCAGTTTTCCCAGAGACTCAATCATCTTCCTGTTCTCTGGACTCCAGTGTGGATCTGTCTCAGCTCCTCCATCATACTTGACGTTCTTCAGTTTGGACTGAACCACCAGGAAATGGATGTACATCTCAGTCAGGGTCTTGGGCAGCTCTCCTCCCTCTCTGGTCTTCAACACGTCCTCCAGAACTGTAGCAGTGATCCAGCAGAAGACTGGGATGTGACACATGATGTGGAGGCTTCGTGATGTCTTGATGTGGGAGATGATTCTGCTGGCCTGCTCCTGATCTCTGAATCTTTTCCTGAAGTACTCCTTCTTTTGTGGATTTGTGAATCCTCTGACCTCTGTCACCATGTCAACACACTCAGGAGGGATCTGATTGGCTGCTGCAGGTCGTGTGGTTATCCAGAGGCGAGCAGAGGGAAGCAGTTTCCCCCTGATGAGGTTTGTCAGCAGCACATCCACTGAGGTGGACTCTGTAACATCAGTCAGGATCTCATTGTTGTGGAAGTCCAGAGGAAGTCGACACTCATCCAGACCATCAAAGATGAACACAACCTGGAACTCTTCAAACCTGCAGATTCCTGCTTCTTTGGTTTCACTAAAGAAGTGATGAACAAGTTCCACCAAGCTGAACTTTTTCTTTTTCAGCACATTCAGCTCTCTGAAAGTGAATGGAAACATGAACTGTATGTCCTGGTTGGTTTTGTCTTCAGTCCAGTCCAGAGTGAACTTCTGTGTTAAGACTGTTTTCCCGATGCCAGCCACTCCCTTTGTCATCACTGTTCTGATTGGTTCATCTCTTCCAGGTGAGGGTCTAAAGATGTCTTCTTGTCTGATTGTTCTTTCTGGTCTGTCTGGTTTCCTGGATGCTGTTTCAATCTGTCTGACCTCATGTTCATCATTGACCTCTGCAGTCCCTCCCTCTGTGATGTAGAGCTCTGTGTAGATCTGATTCAGACGGATTGGGTTTCCTGCTTTAGCGATCCCCTCAAACACACACTGGAACTTCTTCTTCAGTTTTGATTTAAGATTACTTTGATGAACTGGAGCAGGATTTCCTGAGAAGACTACAAGGGCAGAGAAGATTGTCAGTGAAGTCAATTGTCAAGAAAACAAATATTCTTATGTTTAATTTCCTCAAAGAATGAATATATGAATCTTTTTTTCCTCCTTCTCTTGACACATTAGTAAATGTCTCATTTATCAGTCATGTTAAATCTTTAAAGATATCTTCTTACTGCTCTGCAGACGGTCAGCCAGCTGTTCCTGTTTCATTCTCCTCAGGAAGTCTAGCGTGATCTTCAGAAATGCCTCTCTGCTGCTCCTCCTCTGTGCTTCATCCTCACCGTCCAACAGCTCCTCACCCCCCCTCTGACTCCTTAAGAACTCTGGGTAATCTGAAGTCAAAACCTTCCGCATCCTCTTCAGCTCATTCTTCACACATGTGACAATGTTCTCTTCCAGCAGCTGGAACAAAATATTATAAGAATGACACATCCAAAGTTAAGGCATGGAACCACACATCAGATCCATGTTGGACAGACTGACAATCCACTGGTCTAAAAAGTGGACCAGAGAGATTATTGTGAACAGATAATATGTAAAAATAGTTGCTGTACGTGCACAGACCATAAATATGGAGTCCAGGTGTTTTTGATGCTGCTGGGCAGACTGACCACAGGCCACCTCTGAGCTCTCCTGGTCGACTCTGTGGAGGAATCAGGAAGAATTAGCCCACATTCTGCCTGTCTACACAGGGAAAGGTCCATGAATATAATATGTATTTTTATGTGAACTGTGAATCAGAAGACTCCCTGTATTGTAAAGATTTACTCGTCCTGTTGATTCCACTGAGAACCGGCAGCTCAGTCTGGAGATGTTTGTCACTTCCAGTTGGGTTTTATTTCCCCAGTCAGTTTGGTTTAGTCCCAACAGCTCTCACCAACCACTTCATATTGCTCTCCCTCAAAAAAGTGAGAGTCTGATAAAAACACAGTTTGAAATCCTCACCTTTGATCAACAGAGTGGCATCCAACTTTGAAGTTACAAGGAGACTCCATGGACCAGTTACTCTTCATGGACACACAGCTGGGTTCAGGATTAGGACAGTCTGGTCTCTGATGGGTCCTGATACATGTTGTAAATGTAATAAATGTTTGAATATGGGTCTGGACATTAAGAAGAATGTATTAAGTTACTGAACACAGTTCATGGATATCACATTTCAATTTCAACTCAGTTTTGAATTCCATATAATTAAACTAAGAGTAGCCACAACAACCAACAACATCTAACCACAGTAAGAAATCCCCATCTCACCTCTGAGCTTTGGTCTGACTGTCATGTTCTCCACACACAGAGGAAGGATCCCCCTCCTCTGTCTCCTCACCCTGATTCATTGCAGAGCTTTGCACAACTTTGCACAAACCCAACAACCTGTTGGAAAAGGTTACACTTGTTTTTTTGGTGTTTTTTTTTCCACATTTGCATTCAGTGAAAGTGGATAGATGCCATGATATAGACATCCCAATTCCAAAAATATTGAGACATTATGTAAAATGTAAATTAAAAACAAAATATAATGATTTGCAAATTCTATTTGGCCTATATTCAATTGAACACAGTACAAAGACGATATATCTGTGATTGTAGTGAGCTGTGTGAGTGCCCATGGCATCATGGGTAACTTAAGCATCTGTGAAGGCACCGTTAATGCTGAAAAGCACATATAGGTTTTGGAGCAACATATATACATATACCCCAGACTGTTGAGCACCTGAATTTGTATATCAAGAAAGATGGGAAAGAACTTAACTCTCAAAACTCTCAGAACAGTTAGTGTCCTCAGTTCACAAACACTGACTGAGTGTCGTTAAAAGAAAAGCTTATGTATCACAGCAGTCCCAACTTTTTTGAAACATGTCACGGCCATCAAATTCAGAATGACTGTATATTTACAAAAAGCAATAAAGTTTATCAGTTTGAACATGAAATACTTTGCCTTTGTACTGTATTATATTGAATATAGGTCAAAAAAAGATTTGCAAATCATTACATTCTGTTTTTTATTTATGTTTTACATAACATCCCAACTGTTTTGGAATTGGGATTTTAAGAAAAATTCTTGACTGGCCAGCTGGCTGTCTTCTCGAATCATGAATCTTTGACATCATTGATTAATTACGAGGTAGTAGGATCGGTGTGATTGTTGTAACAGATACCAGATAGTTAAAACGTAGATTTTATGTAGAAGTTTGGTGGCCAACTATACATTTCACTTCTCCAGTTACTTTTGCAATGTAATATTGTCTCACTAAACCCAGACATTCATATCCAACAGCACTGCAAGTCCAAATACATAAAGCATGGCACGTGCACACTTTTTTAAATATGTAAGACAAAAAATGTAGATCATATATAGGGCTGCACAATTAATCACAATATTACTGAAATTGCAATATGGCCAAGTGTAATTTCCAAATTGTAGAACCTGGGAGGGAGAGAAACACAATTTTAGACCTGATGTTTCCCTTTAATGTTCCTTCTGCAAAGATTTATTTTATGTTTCTACTCACTCAAGTAGCTTTTGCACTCAAATTTCTTAATTAATCTGGGAGACTCATACGTTGGTCCCTATTGAAGAAACTATGGTCTTATTTTTGAATGTAATCTAACAACATTGAGGTTGACAACTCGACAAAACTGTTGTGTCTTTTGGGTACATATCATATTCACAAAGTCAGATGTCTTTTGTTTCTTCCTGACAAAATGTTGAACTTCAGACATTCTATGACTGTGGCTGTGAAGTACTGAGACACAAAAACGCTTTAAAGACTTGAGAAATGTTATGGACATGATTGCCAAATGAGTTTTCTAGGGTTGTAATATTGCTGTTTTGCACTTTTTAAGTATTTATTTATTTGTCTTAATTTCTGGATTATGCACTTTTACCATTGTACGTGCTTTTTTATATATTTATTTTTTATTTCATCTAATGCTTCCTGTTTGCTTAAAAAAACTATGTACTTCCTGTTTACACCGTCACGTGCGTGCCCAGTGTACGTCAATGATCATGTGATACGCTTGTTGATAATAGGCATAGACATATATACTATATATAACGTTAACCAATTATTTTCTGTCTCTAAATCTACCCAGATTATTAACTACGGTGTTGTCACGTTATAAAACATTATCAGACAATAACATACACACATAATAATTACGTGAACAAATCTCGCTAGAGTTTAACAAATCTAGGGTTCCTGTCTAGACACAACCTTCAGCAGTTATCAACGTTTTCTCCTGTTACTGCTGAAATTAAACAAACGCCAAGATGCGCTGACAAGGTGAATAAAGATACATTCAACGGTCAGACAGTGAAAAAAGTCTCTAACAAACCTTTAGATGGAGAGAAGAAACGCCGACATGACTAAACTCACTAAAACTGAAACTAAACTGAGGAACTGGCAGCGCCACGTGATGTCTCAGTTGTCACGGCAACGGACTAACGCTATGAAATGCCATTTAAGTCTAAATTTAATGAACAAAGAAACACAAATAGATAAAAAAAAAAAAAATGAAATAAATCCAAATAATTCAGTTTTGAAAATGTATTTTATTTTACAACGCTACATGTATTTCAGGAGACTAACAATTAAAATTAAACGCCATTTTGAAAGAGTCTCCTGAAATAAATAAAAGTGATCCTTTCAAAATTGTCCTTTCTTAAATGAAAAAAAACAACAACCCTGAACTATATTGACTTATTTATTTATATAATTATTGTCCCATTTATTTATTTCATAGACCATCCATCCATCCAACTTAAACCGCTTATACGAAATCGGCTCGCGGAGGTAACAGTTCCCGTATATATTTTTGGTGTTAAAAATAGATAGATAGATAGATAGATAGATAGATAGATAGATAGATAAACCTGTAACGTTCTCGTGGCTGACGTCATTTGGCCTCCCGTCCAGCAGATGGCGGGAAAGCTCTGTGTGCCGCCATCTTGCAAAAGCAGCAGAAGAAGAAGTAGTTGTGTGTGTTTCTTGGTGTTAGCTTGATTCTGGAGTATCACAGGAGGATTTTCTGGATTTTGTGGACCGTGTTTGACACTGAAGAGGAGTTTTGTGTTCTCACGGCTCTTTCGGGGATAAATACGGTAAGAAGCTCCTCAGTCAGCGGCTGTTTGTGGCCGTGTTTACTTTAAGAGTCCAGCTTATATCGGCTTGTAGGACTCGATCCAGAAATTTCTACCAGCATTTTACGTATTAAATCGTATTAAATCAGGAAGCTTCTCATTTCCACCTTCACGTCTGCCTCTTTCTCGTGTGTGTCGTCTGTAACCACAGACACACATTGTTATGTCTGTAACCTCGCAGTGGAGACTTTGGTGGACAGGACACAGTGATGTCTGGACAAGTCCAGCTGTTGCTCTGTCTGAAGTTAATGTCCACTGTCTGCAGGTTTAATGATGCAGACAGTTAGTTAGCTCAGTTCAGGACTGAAGAATGTCACGTTATTCAGTCATAAAACCACAAAGTAACACTAAAATATTCAGTTATTTAAAGATTAGGAGGGATGGTGTTACACTCAAATCTGTCCCCTGTCAGGTTTTGTGACACCGAACAGTTTATTAAAGGGGGAAAATAGCTGTTTACTATTAAATTACTTGACCACTATTTTGATAATCAATCCATCATTTTGGATCTTTTTTATTTTAAAGAATAATAGCCAAATCCTCTGATTTCTGCTTCTTAGATGTGAATATTTTCTGGTTTCTTTACTCCTCTCTTACAGTAAACTGAATATTTTTGAGTTGTGGAAAAAAAGACAAGATAATTCAGGATGTCATCCAGAGTTTTGATCAATATGTTTTGACATTTTATAGACCAAACAACTGATCAATTATCAAGAAAATGATTAACAGTGTTTTAAAGTGGTGAAAATACTTTAAATGTTATCTAGTCATATATTGATTTTTCTGTCTGTAGGGCTGGATGGCTCTCTGCTGGTTGTTGACCAACATCTTCCTCTTCTCCTGCTCCTCGGCTCACAATGACGTCTTCACCTCCATCGGTGTGTAACGCTCAGTATACCTCCTCTTCATTCACACGCCTGTCTCCTCCGCCTCCGTCTGTGGATAGGAACTAATGAAAGAAAACAATCAGAAACAGCTGCTGCTGACAGACTGTCATGACCTCTTCTTAACTCAAACCAAAATACAACCAGGAACATCCAACTGTATATTTCATAGAAGAAGACTGGCTCAAGTTCTTACTTGTTTTTAAAGGGTTATTTCACCAGGATCACATGAAAACTTTCACTGACCTCCTCTGTACGTGTCTGGAGGCAGAAATATGGGCAAAACATGGAACGACACCAAAGGGAGGAGAATACAGCTGAAACCAATAATTGATCAGTTGATCAAGAGAAAATTAATCACTAAAAACATGATAATCAGTCATTTATTTGCTCTAGAATTCACTGACTCCAGGAACTGGAGTAACGTGATTACTGAAAAAACTAAAAAAATATATATCTGCCTGTGAACTGGTAATGGTTCTTCTTTCCACGGTCCCAACAAACTTTGGTTTGGTTGAAAAATAAATCCTTAATTCACGGCGTGAAGGAGCGTGGAGCGTGCAGCGCAGGTGATGCTGGACAGCAGCTGCAGTCTCCAAACTGATGTGTGTGTGTGTGTGTGTGTGTGTGTGTGTGTGTGTGTGTGTGTGTGTGTGTGTGTGTGTTCTCAGGTCACATGACTGACTTGCTGTTCACAGAGAAGGACCTGGTCACTTCCCTGAAGGACTACATCCAAGCAGAGGAGAACAAACTGGAGCAGATTAAAAAGTGAGAGACCTGACATCACATGATGTAATATTTTTTTATCTTCTGTGTCACATATAGACAATCACTGAGTCATAAACCCTGTTTGCACATGCAGTGTATCCCTGAAATGTGCTACACAGGCTCATATTCGGGGACATCTGTCCCCCTGATTTTCTAACCCAAGACCTCATAACGTTTTTGGGAAAATGCCAGAATACGCCTGTGTTGTTAACGAATCAGTAAAAGTGTAGGGGTGAACACTCGAAGGGTTTTGTCCGTCTGATAAAAGGAGCTTCTACTGAGTATAGAAATTAGGCCTGTTACAATATTGAAGTTTCATGTTGGTTATCAATAATTATTGATCGTGTAGGTTGTGACCGATAACATCTTGTGTGCTCCAGGGGTGGATTCAGTACAAATGATAAAATGAGTGATACAGACCAGAGGACTATTGCTGCTTTCACAAAATATTAACAGGTAAACACAAAAAACAGCTTGACCAGTCTGGTCAGTTAAAAAAATAAATCATGTCACTGTAATGCAGCCTCATAGGTGCAGCGCGGAGCGTTCAGGGCCGCTGACGCTTGTGTTTGTCTCTTACCGGCTCAGATTATTCTTGTTAGTGTCTGACAACATTATGGAAATGATCACTACAGTGAGACCAGAGAGAGAAAGAGAGAGACATTACTACTAATATTGTCCTCAGTATGTTCAAACTTTAAACTCATTGTATTGACAAGGAGGAGAAGAAGTGCTGCAGATTTCTGTGTGTGTCTGTGACCTGCAGCCTGCTTTTGTCTGGATTCTGTGTTTGTGTCTGAATAAGACAGACTGAGACTAAACAAAGGACACATTCAGTTTTAACAGAGGGAAAGTTTTCCTGTAACTCTATCTGACCTGAGGATAGACCCAGTTTTCTGCTCTCTTCCTGTTGTCTCGTCTGTCCTGGAGGTGTGGCTGCACATTGAACTGACAATCAGGCTGAGAACAGAGACGTCCTGCATTTAAAACAAACAAACAAACAAAAAAAAAATGACAACGAACAATCCAGGACGTCCTGTGGGAGCGACAGATCTGTGAGTCTGAATGTTTATCAGGAGGTTTTTCAGTCTGTCAAAGGGACTACAGAAAAACTACAGGCCGGCAAGATTGAACAGTTTATCTAAATGTGATCAAAATCATAATATGGCCTCCTGCAATTTTCTTTCAAAATAGCATCTGATATGAAATTACTGTCCTGCTGCAGAGATGTCTTGGCCTAAATATCAGATTCCTCAGACTTCAGAAAACATTTTTGTAGAACTGTTTTCATTATCAGTTAGTCTGTTGATCATTTTCTTAATGAATTGATTAGTTTTTTGGTCCATAAAATATCAGAAAATACTGAGAATTTGTCGATCAGTGTTTCCCAAAGCTTAAGGCGACTTCCTCAGATATCTTGTTTTATCCACAACTCAAAGATAATCAGTTTAGAGAGGAGTAAAGAAACCAGAAAGTGAAATCAGAGAACTACCAGTAAACTACAATCACCAAAATACTGTCTAACTTGTTAGCTACATTAGAACAACCTAAATGCTAGCTAACCTGTTAGCTATAATTAACAAAACACTGACTAACCTGTTGGCTACGCTTAGCAATATGCTGGCTAGCCTGTTAACAGTTAGCAAAATCAAACCGCTGGCACGATTATCAATCCATTATCGATCAGTCTGTTGATTGATAATGATCAAAGTTCAAAAATAGGTCCACCCATGTTTAGCACATGAACATATGTTCATTGTCTTTGTTGTTTTTTTCCACTTACTGTTCATGTCTGTGTGTGTGTGTGTGTGTGTGTGTGTGTGTGTGTGTGTGTGTGTGTGTGTGTGTGTCCAGGTGGGCGGACAAACTGGACGTCCTCTCTGCAGCAGCCACTGAGGACCCTGAGGGTTTCCTGGGACACCCAGTGAACGCCTTTAAACTGATGAAGAGACTGAACACAGAGTGGGCGGAGCTAGAGAGCCTGGTGCTCACGGACATGTCTGATGGTACACACACACACACACACACACAGGATTTCATTTTTTATAAAATTGATGGACTTAAATCTCTTCTACATTGTCACCGAGCAGCTCAAACTGTGTGTGTGTTCTTCTTCTGTGGTGTCTTAGTATTCATTTCCAACCTGACCATCCAGAGGCAGTACTTCCCCAATGATGATGACCAGGTCGGCGCCGCCAAAGCGCTAATGAGGCTGCTGGACACGTACCAGCTGGACACCCACACTATCTCCACCGGACAGCTGCCAGGTCAGCAGAGCCGTTAACTTACCTGACTCAGAATTAAGAGCTCCATTTCCATGGTAACAGTCAGCAACACCTGTCCCCCTCCACTCACCTGCTCAGGTGTGTCCCCGGACGCCTCTCAGCACAGTGTCCTGACTGTGGACGACTGCTATGACCTGGGGAAGGTGGCGTACTCTGATGCGGACTACTACCACACGGAGCTGTGGATGGTTCAGTCCCTGAAGCAGTTGGACGGGGGAGAGACATCCAGCACCGTGGACGCCGTCACCATCCTCGACTACCTGAGCTACTCCGTCTACCAGCAGGGGGAGCTGGAGAGAGCACTGGACTTCACTAAGAGGCTGCTGAGGCTTGGTCAGAAACAGGAACAGTAATGTACCTACAGACCTTTTAGCTTTAGCCTGAGTCTGTCAGCATGTTATCATGACCTGTTAGCTTTAGCTTCAGTCTGTTAGCGTGATGTCATTACCAGGAACCTGTTAGCTTAATCTCACATTAATTGTGATTTTTTTTTAAATTAAAAACTCCACAGAAACCGTCAACAGACCTAAAATACAGATGATAACAGGCTTTATGTTTCTGTCTGACTGACCTGCGTTCTGATTCTGCCCGTTCAGACCCGACACACCAGCGGGCCAATGGGAACCTGAAGTACTTTGAGTATCAGTTGGCAAAAGTGTCCAGAAGTGACCAAACAGGTGAGACTGATGGGAAACAGAAGAAGGGTCGCCCAGACGATTACCTGCCAGAGAGGAAGAAGTACGAGCAGCTGTGTCGCGGCGAGGGCCTTAGGATGGTGAGGCGAGTCGAACACGATGAGAACTAACACATCTGTCTGCTGGATATCATCAGATTCATCTTGCTTGCTCTCTCTGTCAGACTCCTCGCAGGCAGAGCCGCCTCTTCTGCCGATACTACGACAACAACCGCCACCCGAAATACGTGATTGGCCCGGTGAAGCAGGAAGACGAATGGGACCGCCCCCACATCGTCAGATACCACAGCATCGTGTCGGACAAGGAGATGGAGAAGGTCAAAGAGCTGGCCAAACCCAGGGTGAGTAGAAATGTCCACTCACAGTCAGTAAAGGAACCCACTTGGTTCTGTTAAAGGTTCCCTGTGGAGTTTATGATCAATGGTAGAGTTAGCATGTTAGCTTTAGCCTCAGTCTGTTAGTGTGACATCATGAGCAGGGATCTTGATGTGATCATGATGTGGGACCAGTTAGCAGGACACATTGAAAAGTCAGCTATGGACAATGACTACAACAAACTAACAAAGCTAACTTTAGCTTGTAAATTCAATCTGCTAGCGAGTGTTCATCAGACAAGTTGACGTTCAAAGCGTTTTTAGTCAGAAACCGATTTTAAACAAACACTTTGTTAATTAAAAACACTACAGGGTACCTTTAACATGTGTACGACTATACTAATGGTTAACATGTAGCATTTAGCACTTTAGCATGCTTGCAGTTAATGTGTCCTTTGTATGTTGCGCGTGTGTGTGTGAGGGGGCGTGGCTTTGAAACTGACAGCAGCACTACGACAAAACAACATGAGAACAACAAACAACATCATTCCCACCACTGAGGTGCTCTTGACCCATTTCCTCAGAGTACAGTTACTGTTTTTATGAAGACACCCGTCTGGAGAGCTGGAGGCTGCCGCCACATTATTCTTTATGAAGGAAAAACCCTGTTATGAATAAACCACCATTTCACACATCTCGAACTGTTCTGTAACACTCAGCACACGTGACTCAAACTATACAAAAGAACATGCAAGATGGCGACTCCAGGGAATGAAAACATTTAAAAACATCCATATTATTGCTTGCTTTTCACATTTTCAGGTATAGTATTGGTATTTGCACTGAAGTAAAATATCTTCCACCACTCGATCATGATGTGTGTTGAACGTTAACTCTGTGGTGAACGTATAGTCGGTATAAATGAGTGTGTGTGCATCGGGGAGTCGGTGTGTGTCTCCCTGTAACTGTCGGACGATTGGCTCCACAGCTGCGCCGAGCCACCATCTCCAACCCCGTAACCGGTGTGCTGGAGACGGCCCACTACCGCATCAGTAAGAGGTAAGAGCTGTGAGAGCGGCAGCAGGAGGAGGACGTCTGCAGGGAGACGGGAGCTGTCCTGCCCCTCCTCTGTGTCCCGTAAAATGTCTGTCCTCCCCCCTCTTTGTCGGCTGCCGTCCTGGCAAGAGCAGAAATAAACGACAGGGCTGAAACCAGACCTGCTGCTAAAATACTCCACGGTTTCAGCTTTTAATTTTTAAATAATTTAATCAATTAATCCTGCCAAATATTAATCCAGTCAATTGATTTAGATTATTAGAATTATCCATGGCACTTTGATCTTTGAACTTTAGGTCACTTTAGGTCAGGGTGAGATCGGCCTCAGAGCCACGTAGAGAGACGGTTAGACTTAACCTTCTCTCTCAGCAGCGCTGTAAACCGTTATCTAACGAGGCATCAGTTAATTTGAGTTTTCATATCGAACCTTTGTTATCCCTACACAGTCAGTGTTGAGTGTGAAGTGTTTCGATGAACATTTCTCAAAAGCTGCTGTCTCATCCAAACGCTAATGCTAATTTATCTAATAGATAATAAAAACCCAAATGTAGGTTATTTAATTGACCAACTCCAGGTCTTTAGATAGATTAATAAAGTTATTTCTGGGTTTCTGGTCAAAGATGATTTTCCGACTTTGTGCTCTTGCCAAGAATAAAGCTGCGTCTGTTTTCTACACGAGGGAGAAAAAGAGTCAAAGATTTCAGTGTTTGACTCTTGTTCTTTTTCTTTGTCACAAGAGGCAGCAGGAGATTCTGACATGTCAGACAGTTTCATATCTGCTGGATCAACATTCACTGCATTTCTTTTTTTTTTTATTTATATTTCTCATTATTTGCAGTCTGGTGGTATGACGTTCTTCTCCACAGTCAGTGTCAGTGAAACAGTAGGAGTACCAGTGTAGGAAGCTAAGCTAATGTCCTTCTGTGGACAGAGTCAGCAGTTAAATGTATTTTACACACCTAAAGAAATCAATATCATTTTAAGTGTACGCTGCATTAAGAATATTTTCACCACTTTACCTTCCTATCAGACAGACTTTTCTGATGTGAGACCACCGTTATATAAGACATATTTCACTTTCTACAGACCAACCGAACTCCACTGATACAATCAGTAATTATCTCACAGAACACAAGAGTTGCGTTTGTTAGGTTTTGTTCATCTTGTTCCATCTTTTTCACCTTGATATGTAATTTCTGTCTTGCTGCATTTTTTCGTCTTGTTAAGTAATTTTCATTTTGTTATGTCTTTTTCATTTTGTTAAATCTTTTTGGTCTTGCAGAGTCTTTTTTTTCCTTGTTGCATCTTTTTTGTTTTGTTATGTTTTTTTTTTTTTTTTATCTTGTTATGTCTTTTTCTTTTTGGATCAGCAGCAACATATCTTAGACACCCAAATAATAGCCCACCTACCTAAAACAGTTGAAGCGTCCTGTATATTTAAAATATTCTCATGACTTTTATTCCCATGAATAAGGGCGTCTACCTGTGCTGTGGTAAGTAGTTAACTAATGGATCTGGCTGGATGTCATGATATTGTTTTAAATTGGTTGTTTCAAACTGATACAAGCATACGTTCATATTTTGGGCCCAAGGTTTTGATATTACAATGCAAAGAAATTGAATTTTATGGAATATATTGGTAAATAGCTGTATAAAATGATCAGGCTTGTGATTTAAAAAAAAAATAATTTTCATTTCATCAGGAAACACAGTTGAAGCAGAATTTGAGCTTTCTGTCCTGAAGCTCCTGTCGCCTCCCTGACTGCAGCATCTCTGTGTCAGTTAGTGACCTGTCTCTCTCTGTCTCTGTCTGTCTGTCTGTCTCTCTTTCTGTCTCTCTGTCTGTGTAACTATAATGTGATTGGTGAGCTAGCTCAGACGTGCCACGGTGCATGACCCTCAGACAGGCAAACTGACCACGGCCCATTACAGAGTCTCCAAGAGGTAAGAGCAGGACGGCAGCGTCACACCGAGGGCTCACCTGACCATCAACAGGATTAACATATGGAAAATTATTCAAAATATGATTTAAAATATTGGCTTTGTTGCAGACTTTTGTGAAATACTCAATATTTTTACCTCTTCAGGCCTGTAATGCTTTATTGTATCATTTCTTAAACATTTTTTTTTTAACTCACTACAATGTAGTTGTTAGCAGATAAACGGTTTCATCAGGTGTACTAATAAACTGAAAACTAAGACTCTCTAGTCGAGTATTGATCCTGTAATAAATCCTCCTTCAGTGAAGGTTAAAATGTCCAGTTAGTGTTGAGACGGAGGTGAAGATCAGACGTTTCTCTGCAGCTCTGTCTCTCTGTTTCCAGTCCGTTTCCTTCAGTCCTGCTCTGCTCAGTAACTCTTCACTGATCACTGACTCGCCTCTCTTCATGTTCATTTGTGAACTGACACACAGTGAGTAAAGACGGAGTCCCCCCCTATCTGTCCCCTCTCTGTCTTAGTGCTTGGCTCGGAGCGTTTGAACATCCGGTCGTGGACAAGATCAACCAGAGGATCGAGGACATCACCGGTCTGGACGTCACCACCGCTGAGGACCTGCAGGTAACACTCAAGTTTTTATTAGTGTTCACCACCACCGCCACCAATTTAATCTGCACGTATGTACATAATTCAGACTTTTATTTTATATTTCTGAACATTTTATTAACCTTGGGGGTGTGTGTGGTTTCAGGTGGCTAACTACGGTGTTGGAGGACAGTACGAACCTCACTTCGACTTTGGACGGGTAAATAAACCAAACTTTTGATCTTGGTAGATACTCTTCTGATCTGGGGGAAACTTAGGACAAACTGAAGGATTTATACCTAAACATTGCAGCCACATGCGATTTGTTTTTGCCTTCCTTTCTCATAAATTTTTGTAAATTTAGTATCCCTGTTTGTGTGTTTTCAGAAAGATGAACCGGATGCTTTTGAAGAGCTGGGGACAGGAAACAGAATCGCAACCTGGCTGCTTTACGTCAGTACTTGTAACATATGTTTCGGCTCTTGTTTTACTTTCTGTGCTGCTCAAGCTGCTGATGAACTGTTTCTTCCTTCATGCTGCAGATGAGCGATGTACAGGCAGGGGGCGCCACAGTCTTCACTGACATAGGAGCTTCTGTCTGGCCCAAAAAGGTACAGTTCACTCACTGCTAACTGTTGGAGATTAAACTTTTCATTAGTTTACAAAGTGGAGAGAAACTGCTGTCAGAATCTTCTAGAACCAAAATTCTCTGTCTCATAAAACGTAACAAGAATGAAAAGACAAAGATCTTCAATTTATTATCAGAGAATAACAGCAAATACTCACAACAGAGAAGCTGGATCCAGTGACCAGGGGGTTCATTTATAAAACTGTACGTAGGATTCACTTTAAAAGATGGCGTACGGATGAAACACAGAAAGTGCTTACATACAAAAATATTCAGATTTATAAAACAAGGCGTAGACACGTCCTACGCCGGTTTTCCTTTATAAATCACAATCAACGGAAAATGTGGCGCACCTTTTGTGGATGTAATATAACGCCCATAATTGCCTATAAATGGTCAATGAAAGGCCCCAAATTAATATTCATTAAGACTGACTGCAGGAGGACGATCGTGACGAACGCTGCCGGAAAGGTTAAAAAAGGAACGTCACACAGAATGAAAACAACATTTGTGTTACGGAGGTTGAGACAAGAGACAAGACAAAATATGGTGGACACACTGTGGACATTACAGACACCAAAAAGGCGTCCGAGTGGCAGCGTGTGGCGGACGCTAAGAAGACTGCTGCCTCACACATACAACACTCACAGAGACCAATTAAAAATAAGTAGTCAGACAGAAAAGTATAAACCAGACAGCGCAGAGCCAGAGGCCGTGTCAGTGTGTGTATTTGTACCACGGATAGCGGAAAGACACCTCGTTCTTTTCATGAGAAACTTGGGAATCCTACCAGAGCGGAGGAGTGTTGAAGACAGAGGGGGACACAGAGTGAGACAGACACACGGGATGAGTCTGTAGCCTGCGTAGTGGATCATGTGTATTCTCTTGTTTGAGTTGAGAGTAAACTGAATGCAGCAACACATTTATGTACAAAAATAATCAGGGCTTTTTTTTCCACATAAACAGTTTGTGTTTCTTTTATTTGCTGTGTTGCAGCAGGTCAAAGGTGCTGAAGCTGTGCGTCCTGCACCTCCACTGCACCTCAGCTGTGCGTCTTTACCCTCCAGCAGCGGCTGCGTCCTTATAGAAACAATCGACTCCACACATTTAAACACAGAGATAAAGCAAACATTGAAAAAAACAAAAAAATACTGTATATCTGCTCAACTGGATCACTGAAAACGACATCGGTACAAAATGAACGCTGGTTTCCTGTGCCTGAAAGTATGCGTAGGAATGTGCACCCTTGTCCGCATAGTATTTTTCTATAAATCCCAGCGTTGGTGGTGAAACATGCATACGCACATTTCTTTTTGTGCACAGCGACCTTTATAGATGAGCCCCCAGGAGACCAGCTGCTCCACCTGTATTTTTCTTTTATTTTCTGCAGAAAACCAGAGAGAAATATCTTTCTGTAAAGTGAAGAACTCAGAGTGGTTTGTTTTATTTTCAGTCAATAAATGAATCGATTAATGGCCTGATGATGATGTCACTGTGTGTCACCAGGGCACGGCGGTGTTCTGGTACAACCTGCACCCCAGTGGAGAAGGAGACTATCTGACGAGACACGCTGCCTGTCCTGTTCTAGTCGGCAACAAGTGGGGTGAGTTTGCATAAACACTGTTCACGCTGCTGGACACGCCTGGGGACTGATTAACTTAATTAATGTCAACGTCCAAGGCTGGGCTAATCAAAGCTAACTCAAGCCAGGCTTAAACAAGCTGCACTGTGAGCGTGCACAGAGAACACAAGCAGTCCAGATCAGCTGATTGGTGAAAAGAAGAAACTATGTCACAAAAAGAAGATAAGATTAGAGTAAAGTTTTTCTCAGCTGCAGAACAAACCCTGCAGATCAAACTATATAAAAAACATGAAGAGTTCATCATGAAAAAAGGTCAATACTGCTGCAATTAACAAAGCGAGGGAGACGTCCTGCCCCAGTCCCGTCCCTAAACTGAAGACTCAACAGCAGGATGGGTCCTCTTTGGCTCATTATATAACAAAAGAGGCAAAAAACCTCAAAGGAAACAAGTAAAAAAAAAAAACCTTATGTAAGTCTACTTATTGTGTCATATTGTACTTAATTAATGTCTGCGTTCTACAGAGTCTATATAACCATTCACCTGCTGCAGGTTTCACCTTTATTTTATTTTTAATCTTAATTGGTTTTAATGTCTGCATTTTTATGCATCTGTTGTTGTGGAATGAAATAAGTTTAGCTGTTACGACGTCTGAGCCCCTGAACTCATCATCTGTCCGTCCGTCTGTCTGTCTGTCTTCAGTGTCCAATAAATGGATCCATGAACGAGGGCAGGAGTTCAGGAGGCGCTGTGGCCTCCAGGAGACCGACTGACAACCGATCCTGCTCCTCCTCTTCGTCCTCCTCCTCTTCCTCAGCCATCAGCTTCACTCCAAGCTGCTGAGTCTGTGGCTGCACATGTGATGTGACAGCTTTATTTTTATCTGAAGACTGTGTGTGTGTGTGTGTGTGTGTGTGTGTGTGTGTGTGTGTGTGTGTGTGTGTGTGTGTGTGTGTGTGTGTGCGCGCGTTTCCAGTGATAACTTCTTTTTTAGAAGCTGATGAACAAAATCAAGTTTCTGATTGATAATTAAACATTAATAATAGAAGAAGGCGATCAGTTTTACAAATTAAATTAGTGCTGGAGTTGATCCTTTAAAGGTTTGTGGCGTCTCAGACGCTCACCTGAAGTTCATCACCGACGCGATGCTGTTTGTCTTTTTCTTTTCTTCAGGGTGCTTGGAAACTTTTCTGTCGCTCTGATTTTCACAATAAGAGCATGATGTCACTTCCTGTCCAGCAAACCAAAATTCTGAATCTTTGGAAGAGAAACAAGTCACACAAAGAATAATTTAATTTTAAACAGGATTCTAAGAGAAGAACAAGAAACACACAAGACGATTTAAAAAACAAAGAAAAAAATCAAACAGAAGTTTGAAGCAGTTATAATGTTCTGAAAATTTAAGGGTGTTTGTCATATGTTGCATAATTATTAATTATTAATTTAATAATAATTACACCGTGGTCTGGGTGAGTACTCAGTGTGATCTACGGCAATTTTCAAATCACAGGAGGCGCAATTTGTGTTAAATACAAAATGTGTGTCAAGCTGCCGTTTTAAAATTTTAAATTACCGTTACACATGACCGTGCTTCAGAAACGTCCTGCCTACTCCTCGTATTTATACAGATGTGAGGAAACATCTTTGTTTTGCACAGGGCCCTGTTAAAATCACACCTTAATGATGTGTTTTAAATGAAAATGAGAATAATGACATAAAAATTAGCGTTTCTGCTAATATCCCAAATCATATCTACATTAAAATATCAGTCACAATAATCACAGATATTTATTCAAAATGGTGACAGATGGAACAATGGGAGGCAATTTTCTGATTTAAGACCATCCAACACTGTCCAGTTCATGAAAGAACTTTATTTAAGGATGAAGAATAAACAGTTTTGAATAAAATGAACAAGTTAAAAAAAAAGTTAACAGTTGAAACTGACTAAAGTTTAAGTTTTACTGACTAAATCTTGACAAAAACAAAAACAAACGACTAAAATGTGACATAAAGTCACTAAAATGTTCAGTCAGTGACTAAAACTGAATGAAAAACTGTCAAGATAAACTCAGCGTTAAACTGCTGCTGCCTCTAAAATATGAAGATCATCTTTATACAGAATATAATATACACAGTTTAGAATAATCAGATTTCATACACTCAGTTAAAAATGTGTTAGATTTCAAACCTTTGATATCAGATCAGTTACATTTTATTTACTCGATCAAATTCTTAACGACTGGTTAACTGATCATCGATTAATCGGACATAACTCTACTGTCCTGTTTCACCGTCAGCGCTGTCATGACGTCGTTTAAAGAGATAAATCTGTAAAAAGTCTCCACACACGACCTGCTGAGCAGCAAACAGCTGAACTGACTGAACTAAAAGAGTCGACACCGGACTGACCTTCATCACGAGACACAAACACGACGCCACACGAACGACAGAGGAGGAAATAAACATAAAATGTCATGATATGTTAATTTTGTGTTTGTGGTGAAAAACGAGGATTATTCCAAGTCTTTTCTGAAATATTATTAAATTATTCTTTGTGTGAAATGAATTTCTCTACAGAATAAAAGTTTCTCGTGGTCAGAACTCAACAAATCAGACTCCACAGTCGACACGGCTGCTTTGTTGGTTTTACTTCTTATTGTGTAGTGGAATATATGTAAGTACATTTACTCAAGTACTGAAGTTAAAGTACAGTTTTGAGGTACTTTTACTTGTCATGCAACTTTCTACATCTCAGAGGGGAATGTTGTACTTTTCACTGCACTGCAGTTATTTATTATCTTTAATTATGTCGACTTTTTTTTTGGTTTTGTTTTGTCATTTTTCTGTCTTTTTACGTAATTTTTCACTTTGTTACGTCTTTTTCATGTGATTCATTTTGTTACATCATTTTTGTCTTTTTATGTCTTCTTCATGTTTGAAATAATATTTTGTCTTATTGCATAATTTTTAATGTTTTTTTTAAATCTTATTTTATGTTGTGTTTCATCTCGTTACATCTTGGCTGCTTTTTCCTTTGAATAATTTGAATAATTGTATCTAACACTGTGAAAGTGCCTCTTTGGGCTCTGGATCATTGTGATGGCAGATTTTTACAAACTAAACAGTCAGTCGATTAATGAAAATAAATAGTTTAGACTGAAATCCACCTCAACAACAACAAGAGAAAAATTCTTCTTTTACATTTAATGACTGAGTCACAGTCATGAGATCAGACAGGAGAGTACTACAGTACTTTAAATACTCCACCGTATTTTTCCTGATTATACTTTGATGCAGGACATTATTTTGTATGTAACAGTACTTTATTAGTACTTTTACTGCAGTAAAGTATCTGAATACTTCCTCCACCACTGATCATGTGACCCCCCCCCCACTCTGACTGCTGACAACCCCTGATCCACCAATACAATCCATCTGTGTGTGTGTGTGTGTGTGTGTGTGTGTGTGTGTGTGTGTGTGTGTGTGTGTGTGTGTGTGTGTGTGTCTGTCTGTGTCTGTGTGTGTCTGTGTGTGTGTGTGTGTGTCGTGTGTGTGTGTGTCTGTGTGTGTCTGTGTCTGTGTGTGTGTGTGTCTGTGTGTGTCTGTGTGTGTGTGTGTGTGTGTGTGTGTGTGTCTGTGTGTGTGTGTGTGTGTGTGTGTGTGTGTGTGTGTGTGTGTGTGTGTGTCTGTGTCTCTGTGTGTGTCTGTGTGTGTCTGTGTCTCTGTGTGTGTGTGTGTGTGTGTGTGTCTGTGTGTCTGTGTGTCTGTGTGTCTGTGTGTGTGTGTCTGTGTCTGTGTGTGTGTGTGTCTTTGTGTGTGTCTGTGTGTGTGTCTGTGTCTGTGTGTGTGTGTGTGTGTGTGTGTCTGTGTCTGTGTGTGTGTGTGTGTGTGTGTGTCTGTGTGTATGTGTGTGTGTGTGTGTGTGTCTGTGTCTCTGTGTGTGTGTGTGTGTCTGTGTGTGTGTCTGTGTGTGTGTGTGTGTGTGTGTGTGTCTGTGTGTGTGTGTGTCTGTGTGTGTGTGTGTGTGTGTGTGTGTGTCTCTGTGTGTGTCTGTGTGTGTGTGTGTGTCTGTGTGTGCGTGTGTGTGTCTGTGTGTGTGTGTGTGTGTGTGTGTGTGTCTGTCTTCAGGTTATTTTAGCCGTGAGGTCATTGACTCACTGCAGGGACAAAGAGCAGATAAAGTGTGTGACATTTAAAGGAGTCACTCTGTGTAGCTGCTCCTCCTCTTGTTTCTTTTATTTCAACACGAGCAGCTTCACTGAAGGACAAATGTCACGTTTCGCCCTTTAGTCTTCATTATAACAGCTGTCACCTGAACGCAGCACGAGAGCAGATATTTTTAAATCTCTCAGGCTCAAACTGCAGAAAGACTCAAACAAATCAGACCAGCGCTCTGATTATTTGAGGCGTGGTGGTAAAATCAGTTTTAACCTTCGGCAGATGGAGGCCATGTTTGGAGAAGCGGCAGGAGTCCTGGTGGAGGAAGCTGATCAGCGTGCTGCTTTGGACAGGGTCAGCAGCAAAATGTATTTTAGACACCTAAAAATATAAATATCAGTTTAAGTGTACACTGTGCTCAGAATATTTTATTATTGTACCGTGCTTTACGGTATACATGTTACCTGACAGAACACAGGAGCAGCTGCGTCTCTCTTTGTTTCTATTGTGTGTTTGTCTTCTTACATCTTTTTTCATCTTATGTCTTTTTCATTTTGTTGCATCATTTTTGTCATTATGCCATTTTCGCCGTCTTGTCTTTTCCGTGAAGTTACACATTTTTTAAATTTTGTTACGTCTTTTTCATCTTATTACATTTTATGTCTTATTACATAGTTTATTACATTTTGCTTTAATACTCCGAATCAGCAAAAGTAACTAAAGCTGTCCGGTAAGAGAGTGCAGTAAAAAAAAAAGTACATCATTTCCCTCCCTGAAATGTAGAAAGTAGCGGAACATGGAAATAATCAAGTACAAGTAATCAGAATTGCTCAGTACTTGACTGAATGTACTTAGTTACATTCCACCAGTAGGTAAACGTACAACACTCCATTGCGTTCATATGTTTAAAATGTAATGTGAAATAATTGAACAAGCTTCAGCTGTGATTGGTCGTCCTGGTGGTTGTGTGAAGGTTTTCTGTAACAAACAGACGCTAACTTCATACGACGTCCTGTTCAGACCGCTGAAGACTAAACGTCGCACTGAAGGACGACCGTGGTCTCACGTTTTAGTGTTTTTTACCTCGTGGTTCAGCCACAGTTAACTCACTCCATGTCTCTGATTCTCTGACCTCTCATCTGTCTCACTGCTGCAGAAAACATGTCGACACAACACCCAGCACTACCTTACTTTATGCAAAGAGTTGCACTCCTGTTGATGTGTGCGACTGATTGTTTTGTTCAAAGAGATAAATGTTAAAGAATGTAACTGAAGATGTAAAATATGTTTCTAATCAGAATAAAGTATAAAGAACTGCTGCAACAGAGGAAAACTCTCCGCTGACTGACTGTTTTGAATGGAGTAATAGTGTGTTTTCACGCACTGTGATCTTTGTTTTGTGATTCTGCAGTCACAGGTAGGTTTTCAGGACTCAGGGCGCACAAGCGCGGCAACAACTGTGTTTCCACTGAACTTTTTTAACAGACGGGAACGTTTGGAGGATCTCAGTGCGTTTCCACCACAGGGACCGGGGTCTGAATTGAGTTCTGGGGAATTTTACTCCTAAAAAGCCCCTGCGGGGGGGGGCAGTACTTTTTAAAGGTACAGTATCCTGAATACACATTAATACATAACGTAGCTACATGTGACGTGGTGTTTAAGGTAGCTACTAGCTAACGGGAGGCTCACATCATGTCACCAGCTGTAAGAGTTAGTGTTGCGGTAACGTTAGCAAGGCTTGTTTGGTAACGTGTCTGTAACGTCACCGTCGGTCAGTTTCAGTCGACAGCTCCAGCCTGGGAATTCGACTTTGCACCTCAGTCATGCCTGTCTGTCTTCACGCACGTCTCCCAGCTCAGGTCTCCTTGTTTTGGACGGAGAACCAGCACCATCATCCTTCCTGTTCAGGCCTCATCCAGACCACAAACACACCCAGACGTTTCATCGCTGAGAAAGTGAGTAAAGTGACTCATTCAGAGGTCACTGGTTCTCTGCGAGGTT
>NC_139333.1:859824-869824 GCF_056507025.1 Lutjanus erythropterus | reverse complement strand
GTCATGAGTATGTATGTATGTATGTATGTATGCATGGTCACATGTATGTATGTATGTATGTGTGGTCATGAGTATGTATGTATGTATGGTCATATGTATGTATGTTTGTATGTATGTATGTATTTATGATCATGAGTATGTATGGTCATATGTATGTATGTATGTATGTATGTATGTATGGTCATATGTATGTATGTATGTATGTATGTATGTATGTATGTATGTATGTATGTATTGTCACATGTATGTATGTATGTATGTATGATCATATGTATGTATGTATGTATGGTCGTATGTATGTATGTATGTATGTATGTATGTATGTATGTCTGTATGTATGGTCACATGTATGTATGTATGTATGTATGTATGTATGGTCACATGTATGTATGTATGTATGTATGTATGTATGTAAGGTCATGAGTATGTATGTATGTATGGTCATGAGTATGTATGTATGTATGTATGGACACATGTATGTATGTATGGACACATGTATGTATGTATGTATGTATGGACACATGTATGCATGTATGTATGTATGGTCACATGTATGCATGTATGTATGTATGGTCACATGTATGTATGTATGTATGTATGGTCACATGTATGTATGTATTTATGTATGGTCACATGTATGTATGTATGTATGTATGTCATAAGTATGTATGTATCTTTGTATGGTCATGAGTATGTATGTATGTATGGTCACATGTATGTATGTTTTCATGTATGTATGTATTTATGATCATGAGTATGTATGGTCATATGTATGTATGTATGTACGTATGTATGTATGTATGTATGGTCATATGTATGTATGTATGTATGTATGTATGTATGTATGTATTGTCACATGTATGTATTTATGTATGTTTGATCATATGTATGTATGTATGTATGGTCGTATGTATATATGTATGTATGTATGTCTGTATGTATGGTCACATGTATGTATGTATGTATGTATGTATGTATGTATGTATGTATGCATGTATGTATGGTCACATGTATGTATGTATGTATGTATGTATGGTCACATGTATGTATGTATGTATGTATGTATGTATGTATGTATGTATGGTCACATGTTTGTACGTATGTATGTATGTATGTATGTATGGTCATGAGTATGTATGTATGTATGTATGTATGTACGTATTTATGTATGTATGTATGTATGTATGTATGTATGTATGGTCACATGTATGTATGTATGTATGTATGTATGTATGTATGTATGTATGTTCACATGTATGTATGTATGTCTGTATGTATGTATGTATGGTCATGAGTATGTATGTATGTATATATGTATGGTCATGAGTATGTATGTATGTATGTATGTATGTATGTATGTATGTATGTATGGTCACATGTATGTATGTATGTATGTATGTATGTATATATGCATGCATGTATGTATGTATGTATGTATGTATGTATGGTCACATGTATGTATGTATGTATGTATGTATGTATGCATGGTCACATGTATGTATGTATGTATGTCATAAGTATGTATGTATGTATGTATGTATGGTCATGAGTATGTATGTATGTCTGTATGATCATATGTATGTATGTATGTATGTATGTATGTATGTATGTGTGTATGTATGTATGTATGGTCATATGTATGTATGTATGTATGTATGTATGTATGCATGTATGTATGGTCACATGTATGTATGTATGTATGTATGTATGTATGGTCACATGTATGTATGTATGTATGTATGTATGTATGTATGTATGTATGGTCACATGTATGTACGTATATATGTATGTATGTATTTATGTATGTATGGTCATGAGTATGTATGTATGTATGGTCATATGTGAGTATGTATGTATGTATGTATGTATGTATGTATGTATGGTCATGAGTATGTATGTATGTATGTATGTATGGACACATGTATGTATGTATGTATGTATGTATGTATGTATGTATGTATGTATGTATGGACACATGTATGCATGTATGTATATATGGTCACATGTATGCATGTATGTATGTATGGTCACATGTATGTATGTATGTATGTATGGTCACATGTATATATGTATTTATGTATGGTCACATGTATGTATGTATGTATGTATGTATGTATGTATGGTCACATGTATGTATGTATGTATGAATGTATGTATGGTCACATGTGTGTATGTATGTATGTATGTATGTATGTATGTATGTAAGGTCATGAGTATGTATGTATGTATGGTCAGGAGTATGTATTTATGTATGTATGGACACATGTATGTATGTATGGACACATGTATGTATGTATGTATGTATGTATGGACACATGTATGCATGTATGTATGTATGGTCACATGTATGTATGTATGTATGTATATATCTATGGTCATGAGTATGTATATATGTATGTATGTATGTATGTATGCATGGTCACATGTATGTATGTATGTATGTATGGTCATGAGTATGTATGTATGTATGTATGGTCATATGTATGTATGTTTGTATGTATGTATGTATTTATGATCATGAGTATGTATGGTCATATGTATGTATGTATGTATGTATGTATGGTCATATGTATGTATGTATGTATGTATGTATTGTCACATGTATGTATGTATGTATGTATGATCATATGTATGTATGTATGTATGGTCACACATATGTATGTATGTATGTATGTCTGTATGTATGGTCAAATGTATGTATGTATGTATGTATGCATGTATGTATGGTCACATGTATGTATGTATGTATGTATGTATGTATGTATGTATGTATGTAAGGTCATGAGTATGTATGTATGTATGTATGCATGGTCACATGTATGTATGTATGTATGTATGGTCATGAGTATGTATGTATGTATGGTCATATGTATGTATGTTTGTATGTATGTATGTATTTATGATCATGAGTATGTATGGTCATATGTATGTATGTATGTATGTATGTATGTATGTATGTATGGTCATATGTATGTATGTATGTATGTATGTATGTATGTATGTATTGTCACATGTATGTATGTATGTATGTATGATCATATGTATGTATGTATGTATGGTCGTATGTATGTATGTATGTCTGTATGTATGGTCACATGTATGTATGTATGTATGTATGTATGTATGTATGTATGGTCACATGTATGTATGTATGTATGTATGTATGTATGTATGTATGTAAGGTCATGAGTATGTATGTATGTATGGTCATGAGTATGTATGTATGTATGTATGGACACATGTATGTATGTATGGACACATGTATGTATGTATGTATGTATGGACACATGTATGCATGTATGTATGTATGGTCACATGTATGCATGTATGTATGTATGGTCACATGTATGTATGTATGTATGTATGGTCACATGTATGCATGTATGTATGTATGGTCACATGTATGTATGTATGTATGTATGGTCACATGTATGTATGTATTTATGTATGGTCACATGTATGTATGTATGTATGTATGTATGTATGTATGTATGTATGGTCATGAGTATGTATGTATGTATGTATGCATGGTCACATGTATGTATGTATGTATGTATGGTCATGAGTATGTATGTATTTATGGTCATATGTATGTATGTTTGTATGTATGTATGTATTTATCATCATGAGTATGTATGGTCATATGTATGTATGTATGTATGTATGTATGTATGTATGTTCATATGAATGTATGTATGTATGTATGTATGTATTGTCACATGTATGTATGTATGTATGTATGATCATATGTATGTATGTATGTATGGTCACATGTATGTATGTATGTATGTATGGTCACATGTATGTATGTATGTATGTATGTATGTATGTATGTATGTATGTATGGTCATGAGTATGTATGTATGTATGTATATATGTATGGTCATGAGTATGTATGTATGTATGTTTGTATGTATGTATGTATGTATGTATGTATGTATGGTCACATGTATGTATGTATGTATGTATGGTCATGAGTATGTGTGTATGTACGGTTATATGTGAGTATGTATGTATGGTCACATGTATGTATGTATGTATGTATGGTCACATGTATGTATGTATGTATGTAGGTATGTATGTATGTATGTATGTATGCATGCATGTATGTATGTATGTATGTATGTATGGTCACATGTATGTATGTATGTATGTATGTATGTATGTATGTATGTATGTATTGTCATATGTATGTATGGACATATGTATGTATGTATGTATGTATGTATGTATGATCATGAGTATGTATGTATTTATGTATGTATGTATGGTCATATGTATGTATTTATGTATGGTCATATGTATGTATGGTCATATGTATGTATGATCATGAGTATGTATGTTTGTATGGTCATAAATATGTATGTATGTATGGTCATGAGTATGTAAGTATGTTTGTATGTATGTATGTATGCATACACTCCATGTGTGTTAATGTTTATGATATGTTTTTGTTTATTTGTCTACTTTTTGTCCAAAAAAAAGGGGGGACATTTAGGCTGATACTCTATGTCTAATAATTGAAGTAGATGTACATACTACTGTCACTGAATGTCAATAAAAAGTAAATTAAAAAAAAGAAAAGACCTGTCGTTCAGATTCTGGTTGTGTTTAAAAAAAATAATTAAAAATTTCCTTTTTAAAAACATTGATATGGTAAAATTCAATTTTTATTAAAGTCTTTGCATACATGAGCATACATACATACATAAAACCATACATACATACTTATGAACATACATACATGCAAACATACATATGACCATACATACATACATACATATGAACATACATACATACATACTTAAGAACATACATACATATGACCATACATACATACATACTTATGACCATACATACATACATACATACATACATACATACATATGACCATTCATACATACATACTTATGACCATACATACAGACATACATACATATAACCATGCATACATACTTATGACCATACATACATACATACATACTTATAACCACACATACATACATTTGAACATACATACATACATGTGAACATACATACATACATAGATACAACCATACATACATACAAACATACATATGACCATACATACATACATACATACATACTTATGACCATACGTACATACATACATACATACATACTTATGACCATACATACATACATACATACATACATATGACCATACATACATACATACATACATACATACATACATATGAATATACATACATACTTATGACCATACATACATACATACATAGATACATACATACATACATACATGTGATCATACATACCTACATACATACTTATGACCATACATACATACATACATACATACATACATACATACATACATATGACCAGACATACCTACATACATACTTATGACCATACATACATACATATGACCATACATAAATACATATGATCATACATACATACATACTCATGACCATACATACATACATACATACTTATGACATACATACATACATACATACATGTGACCATGCATACATACATACATACTCATGACCATACGTACCTACATACATAAATACATACATACATGTGACCATACATACATACATACATACATACATACATACATACATGTGACCATACATACATACATACATACATACATACATACATACATGTGTCCATACATACATACATACATGTGACCATACATACATACATACATACATACATACATGTGACGATATATACATACATGTGACCATACATACATACATACATACTCACATATGACCATACATACACACATACTCATGACCATACATACATACATACATACATACATACATACATGTGACCATACATACATACATACATACATACATGTGACCATACATACATACATACTCACATATGCCCATACATACATACATACATACATACATGTGACCATATATACATCATTGTGACCATACATACATACATACATACTCACATATGACCATACATACACACATACTCATGACCATACATACATACATACATACATACATAAATACATACATGTGACCATACATACATACATGCATACATGTGACCATACATACATACATACATATGACCATACATACATACATACATGTGACCATATATACATACATGTGACCATACATACATACATACATACATACATGTGATCATACATACATACATACATACATACTCACATATGACCATACATACACACATTCTCATGACCATACATACATACATACATGTGACCATACATACATACATCCATAGTCATGACCATACATACATACATACATACATACATACATACATACATACATGTGACCATACATACATACATAGTCATGACCATACATATATACATACATACATACATACATACATACATACATGTGACCATACATACATACATACATACATACATACATACATACATACATACATGTGACCATACATACAAACATACATGTGACCATACATACATACATACATGTGATCATACATACATACATACATACATACATACTCACATATGACCATACATACACACATACTCATGACCATACATACATACATATATACATACATACATACATACATACATACATACATACTTATGACCATACATACATACATACATGTGACCATGCATACATACATACATACTCATGACCATACATACATACATACATAAATACATACATACATGTGACCATACATACATACATACATACATGTGACCATACATACATACATATATACATACATACATACATACATACATACATACATGTGTCCATACATACATACATACATACATGTGTCCATACATACATGTGTGCATACATACATACTCATGACCATACATACATACATACATACATACATACATACATACATACATACATACATACATATGACCATACATACATGTGACCATACATAAATACATACATACATACATACATGTGACCATACATACATACATACATACATACATGTGATCATACATACATACATACTCACATATGACCATACATACATACATACATACATAAACATGACCATACATACATACATACATACATACATGTGACCATATATACATACATGTGACCATACATACATACATACATACATGTGATCATACATACATACATACATACATACTCACATATGACCATACATACACACATACTCATGACCATACATACATACATACATACATACATGTGACCATACATACATACATGTGACCATACATACATACATGCATACATGTTACCATACATACATACATACTTATGACCATACATACATACATACATACATACATGTGACCATATATACATACATGTGACCATACATACATACATACATACATACATGTGATCATACATAAATACATACATACTCACATATGACCATACATACACACATTCTTATGACCATACATACATACAAACATACATGTGACCATACATACATACATACATTCATACATACATACATACATACATTGATACATGTGACCATACATACATACATACATAGTCATGACCATACATACATACATACATACATACATACATGTGACCATACATACATACATACTCATGACCATACATACATACATACATACATATGACCATACATACATGCATACATACATATGACCATACATACATGTGACCATACATAAATACATACATACATACATGTGACCATACATACATACATACATACTCACATATGACCATACATACATACATACTCATCACCATACATACATACATACATACATACATACATGTGACCATACATACATGCATACTTACATACATACATACATGGGCCATACATACATACATACATGTGACCATACATACATAAATACATACATACATACATGTGACAATACATACATACATACATACATACATACATGTGACCATACATACATACATACATACATACATATGACCATACATACATACATACATACACACTCATGACCATAAATACTCATGATCATACATATATACATACATAAATATGACCATACATACATACATACATACATATGACCATACATACATACATACATACATACATGTGACCATGCATACATACATACATACTCATGACCATACATACATACATACACATGACCATACATACATACATACATACATACATACATACATACATACATATGACCATACATACATACATGTGACCATACATACATACATATGACCATACATACATACATGTATACATGTGACCATACATACATACATACATATGACCATACATACATACATACTTATGACCATACATACATACATACGTACATACATGTGACCATATATACATACATGTGACCATACATACATATATACATACATACATACATACATATCCACATATGACCATACATACACACATACTCATGACCATACATACATACATACATGTGACCATACATACACACATACTCATGACCATACATACATACATACATACATACATACTTATGACATACATACATACATACATATGACCATACATACATACATACATACATGTGACCATGCATACATACATACATACTCATGACCATACATACTCATGACCATACATACATACATACACATGACCATACATACATACATACATACATACATACATACATACATATGACCATACAAACATACATGTGACCATACATATATACATGTGACCATACATACATACATGCATACATGTGACCATACATACATACATACATATGACCATACATACATACATACTTATGACCATACATACATACATACATGTGACCATATATACATACATGTGACCATACATACATATATACATACATACATACATGTGATCATACATACATACATACATATCCACATATGACCACACATACACACATACTCATGACCATACATACATATATACATGTGACCATACATACATACATACATACATACATACATACATACATACATGTGACCATACATATATACATACATACATACATACATACATACATACATACATACATGTGACCATACATACATACATACATACATGTGACCATACATACATACATACATGTGACCATACATACATACATACATGTGATCATACATACATACATACATAATCACATATGACCATACATACACACATACTCATGACCATACATACATACATACATGTGACCATACATACATACATACATGCATACATACATACATACTTATGACCATACATACATACATACATGTGACCATACATACACACATACTCATGACCATACATACATACATACATACATACATACTTATGACATACAGACATACATACATACATGTGACCATGCATACATACATACATACTCATGACCATACATACCTACATACATAAATACATACATACATGTGACCATACATACATACATACATACATACATGTGACCATACATACATACATACATATATACATACATACATACATACATACATGTGTCCATACATACATACATACATGTGTGCATACATACATACTCATGACCATACATACATACATACATACATACATACATATGACCATACATACATGTGACCATACATAAATACATACATACATACATACATGTGACAATACATACATACATACATACATACATACATGTGATCATACATACATACATACTCACATATGAACATACATACATACATACTCATGACCATACATACATACATACATGTGACCATATATACATACATGTGACCATACATACATACATACATACATGTGATCATACATACATACATACATACATACTCACATATGACCATACATACACACATACTCATGACCATACATACATACATGGGACCATACATACATACATGGGACCATACATACATATATACATACATACATACATACATAC
>NC_139333.1:847324-852324 GCF_056507025.1 Lutjanus erythropterus | reverse complement strand
GACCAGAATTCACAGCGGAGCTCATGTAAACCTGACGTCAGCCAGAACCACAAATCAGGTCTGACCTGCTATTTTGTGATCAAAAGCTGTTTATCGACGCTCGTGATCAAAAATTTAATGTTTCTGGGTCATTCATAGTCATTTACATTAGCCGTGTGCGAAGAGACAGCAGTAGTCTCCACCTACTGACTCTCGTTCACCACTCCCTCAATATTCACTGTTTTTTTTTAATATTAAACGTTTAGTAACGTGGCTCTAGGGGAATAAGTCAGCCAACATAAACATGATCAAAACCTGGTGAGCGTCTGAGAATATCTTTATAAACTGCATCATAAATGTTGTATTTTATTTCCATCAGATATGCAGCTTCAGTTGTTGTCCAGGAAGCAGGAAAAGAGTGGAATCGGAACCTGGTTATAAAGGTGATATTGCTTTGAAATTCAGTTTTTACTAAGTGAGGATAAAAAAAAAAAAAATCCTTTATTGCATCTTCATTTGACCCTGGAATGGTGACAGAAATCTGTTTGAATAGACTCGATTTCTTTTCCTTAGCTTCAAACCTATCAAAGGTGACCACAACTTTGCACGTAGACCTGATGGTTGAGGAGTTACTCCTGTCCTTAAATGTATATTTGAACATCTGCGTTTTCATCTGCTGATGAAGATGGTCCAATACAATCGAAAGCTCCAGAACAAATAATAAACAGACCTAAATGGACCAATGGTGCTTGGTTTTTTTTGTGTTTGTTTTTTTTATTTCCTTTTTTTAAAAATCAAAATTAACTTGTATTATCAGATCATACAGTTGATTTTGACACTTATTTTTAGTTAGTAAATTCTCATAAATTATTAGATTGAGACTAAACTCTGCAGCTGGTTTCAGTTCAATTTCATTTTCAGTTCATTTTTCTGAAACTGCAATAGTTTGTATAACAAAAACCCATTTATCCAACAGCCTGTTATCCCCGAAACAAAAGCCTTCTGCTCCAAAACCAAACTTTTGTAACTAATGTACTTATTTTATCCTGAACCTAACCAAGTATTTTTGTTGCCCGTCAACATACACAAGGATATTGAGCATAAAAATCTCCAGGGGGAGTGTGTGTTTTCGGAGCAATGGGCGTTTATTATGTAATGATAAAACAGTGTTTGTGTCAGTGACGGTGATCGGGGGGTGGAGCTCACTTGGCAGAGAGGTAGTCACATGTCTCCTCCATGACCTTGGCAATACCGAGCTGATCCACCTCCGACATGGAAAACACCTTCACACCCAGGAGCTTCAGGATATAACTGGGAAAATAAAAGGGAAAAAGTGAAGTTTTGGTCTTACAGTCCCTAAAATGTCCCGAAAATGCAGATCTTCCGTCCAGTTTAAGTGACGTCAGATAAACTGAGAGACCTACTGCTCCCCTTCGTCCACGTCTCTCAAACCAATGTAGACGAGATCTTTGGCTGACACACACGGTTTGATCCAGGAGAAGTTTGGCAATTTGGGAACCTGTGAGCACAAAGAATGACAAAAATCTAAATATTCAGCCGATCCAAAATCCCCACGGACCAGAGTGTCTATCTCTGTTTATGTCTGAGAATTCTGACTCAAAAGCAAATACATAAAAAGGTCTGTCCACAGACTTTAATTTTCTCTCCTCTAGAGGGCGCTTTTTTCATGTCTCATCCACCTCAGGGGCTTTTTCTGAGCCACCAGGGGGAGCTGAGTCCAAACAAACTTTTCTCCTGTCGCATTTCTGCGTCCCCGATAATCTGGTACCAGATCTGACCTTTGAGTGCAGCTCGTGGAGGAGGAAGGACATCGGCTGTCCGTGCATATTTCCCGTGGACGTGGTCAATGGCGTGTTGATGTCGGCGTGGGCGTCGACCCACACGACGCTCAGCTCCCCGACCGCCGCCGAGTGACCGTGGATGGAGCCGATCGCCAGACTGAAGAACACACGAAAAGGCACAGAGACAAAAGAGCTTGTCACGACTCCCGGAAACATGAAAGCACCTGGAAATCAACATCAGGAAGGAAAAAATGTTTTCTGAACATCTCTAATTTTAAGGAACGTAGTTGCAGTGGAATTTTTGCGATGTTTTACGTTGCTGGGACGCCGCATGCAGCGTTCCTGCTAAGACAGGCTTGTTGCTGAAACGCTACACAACGTAGCTGCAACTTAATATTTTAAGAGTCACGTTTTAAGAGTTATATTGCAGGACTGTCGCTGCAACGTGACGCTTTAAATGTCATGTTTGAGTAACGTCTCACACTTGTAAGGTCAAGAGTACTTTTACTTTTGGTACTTAAAGTATATTTTGATGCTCAGAGAGAGATTTTGAATGTTTTTACTTGTAACAGTATTTTTTTTTTTAACATTACTTTTACTTTGAACTCAATAATCAGAGTATTTCTTCCACTTCTGCTCTGAATGGAAGTTGATTCAGAAGATTCCTGCAGAGGTTTTTGTGCAGGTTTACAGGTTTATTAAAAGTAATGACTGATTTTCAACTGGACACAGTGAAAGATACATTCCAGGAAATCCTTTCAAATGTTAAATGTTCTGTAGGCTGTAATGAATCCTGTCCCGTGCAGTAATCAGAGTTTTTTAAAGAATATATTCACTCTGCAGTATTATTTGTTTTCATCCAGTTACAGTTTCCCTCCACATGAGCGTGTTTTTGTTTCTCTGTGGTTACATGTGAGCTGTCAATCAAACCAAACAGTCCAGCGATCGATCGATCACACTGTTTGATCTGACCTGTGTCTCCTGCTGGTGGATGATTGACAGACTGTTGCTGCTGGTACTGGACACCAAAGTTAACAGTCCACCAGTGTAACCATTTACTAAATTGAAGTCGAGGTTGTGAGCGCGGCGGTCAGCCGCTTCTAACAGATTTTACTTTGCAGTTGATTCCAGTTTCTTAAGGAAAGTTTTAAAGCAAAGGGATATTTTGTAAAAATCTGCCAGTCACTTGTCTTTTATTCTGTATTCTTTCCTGAGAATTAAATCATTAAGTTCTTTCTTTCTTTGTGTGTCGGTTGATAAATAAACCTTTATTATCTACGTTCTCCAACAGGGCAACACCGTTCTTACGGATCCATCAAAAGCACATTAGGGATAATGTTTAAGTAATTCTTCTTGTTTTTATCATAACCTCAAGAGGATGAAGCACCGAAAATCATCAAGATACGCTGAATCTCGACACACAGGTTTGTGACCCTGCAGCTCAACGATGAACTAACCTCCTTCATCCCTTAAAAACTTCCCTCTGCTTGACTCCTTCATCCCTTAAACCCTTCATCCCTCCTCTTCAACCCTCTTCCTTCACAAATCCTGTCACCAATCCAGTAAACTAACTTTTATACTGAACATATGATGTGGTCTTTTTTAGCGAGCTGACTTTGTGAAAAGACGACTTAAGCTTAGACTGTGTAATCAGCGTAACTATTAGATCAGACTTAGCTTAAGACCAGACCTAAGTCCTGTTGTTGCAACCAACGGTTTATCCAGCCTTGATTTCTTTCTTCCAAACTAAATTAGTTCATGTTAACCCCAGGTCATTATTTGAGACCCGGCTTTATTAATTAGAGTCATGGGGCGTCAGTGGACATGAACCCACCTGTGGTCTCCTCCCAGCATCACCGAGGTGTGTCCCTCCATCTTCACAGCCCGCACTGCCTCCGACAGCATCTTGTTGGCGCGGCCCACCGCTCGCGGATGTTTCACCCCACCCACCGGTTCATCGTTCACCACCTCCTCAAACGTCAGGTTCCCATAATCCTTCACTGCACACCCTGCAGACACAAACACAGGAATGTCAACATTAAATCTGTATGCGGACGCCGCAGAGGCGAGAGCGGAAATGTTACTGTGGTTGATTTGGGTGAACTGAACCTTTAATCTGATTGATACTGGATCATTAATAATACCCAACATCACACTTGATTTTCCCAGAATGCTCAGTGTGTGAGAACATGAACAGTCAGTCGATTGTGTTGACAGAATAACCAGCTGCCGGATAAATGAGTGACCTATGAAACGTCCCTGTTACTGTCAGTCAACTTCACACAAACTACAGAAAGAAAAACACTGGATGTGGTCCTCAGTGTCTCCTGAATGAGACGACAAAAGGTCTACAGGAGTCGCGCGAAGGAAAAGTTGCCTAAACTCACAAAAATACGACCTCAGCTTATTTTTTAACCCGAGGCGGCGCTGTAGCTCAGTTGGTAGAGCGTCCACCTCACGTCCTCTGCAGAGGCCGCCAGTTCGACTCCTGCCTGCGGCCCTTTGCTGCACGTCGCCCCCCCATCTCTTCACCCTGATTCCTGTCTGCTCTTCAGCTGTTTTATCCAATAAAGGCAACAAAAGCCCCAATTCATATCTTTAAAAAAAAAATGTTCATCACTCGTAAACGTCTCCTCAGTAACATGGAAAGTTGTGAGTCCAGAGTGTTTCTTAACCATGTTACTGCGTTTTGCTTCCTAAAGTTAGAACATTTTGAATCAAAGTTATATTAGTGTGTTTGTGTACAAGCTATTTTTCGTAGTTTTTTCATGTTTTTTAGTTTTGGTCTTATGTCCTTTTTGCCTCTTTTTCATCTTGTTACATTTTTTTGTTATGTCTTTTTCGATTGATAAGTCTTATTCATTTTGTTCTGTCTTTTTTGTCTTTGTCTCACCTGCAGTTGGTTGTCACTTTTATTTTTACTCAAGTAAGATTTTTGAATGCGGGACTTTTACCTGTAACAGAAGTATTTTTACTCTGTGGTGTCTGTACTTTTAGATCTGAGTACTTTTACCTGCACTCATGGAAATACACCTAGTGATATTTAAACGCTCCACGCACACACACACACACACACACACACACACACACACACACACACACACTACAGATCTATTTCTGTAGTGTGTGTGTTGTTGGACGATCAAGGTCAGACACCTCTTTCATCTCGTCTGCTTTGAGCCATTAATAAAACAGAGAGAGAGTGTGTGTGTGCAGCAT